>NW_011499994.1:0-22259 GCF_000495115.2 Populus euphratica | reverse complement strand
GTTCAGCAGATAAAAATCTTTAGATTCTAGCTTTGCACCCTACTGTAATTTTAGTAAATACAGATATGTTCTTTACCCAACAGATAGATGACTGATCCGAACATTCTTTGCTCTTAGAGCTCCCCTCTTTGATTTCATGTTGAAAAACTACAATGCTTGGACAGCACTTTAAGGCTCTTTAATGTTAAGATTTAACTCAACCATGATTTAGCTGAAACAGTCTTTGGCATTTATCTCCTTTAGAAAGAAGTTAAGCCCTAAGTTTAGGAATTATTGGAGAGAACTACAAACTCTACATGCAGGAGCACCTCCTCATCATCATTGGTCTTGCCCACTGTAATAACCTCCTATCAATCACTGCCTCAGTTCTATCCCAAAACCTTAATGGTACCCTGCGGATACTTGCCACAAGTGATTCTACATTGCCAATATTTATATGACAGCAAACCTGAGTATTTAGTGTTTTCATCTTATGATGATACATGTTAGAAACAACAGTTGAATGCCGGGGATTTGGTCAGTTCTCCATTATTCAGGGACTTAACCCAAAGGGAACTCAAGATTATTTATGCCACATAAGGGACAACGACATTGGCATTGGCAATGACAGCAAGTGCAAACAGAAACAATTAGAAAATTCCTGGTGGTGTCAATATTGACAATGACTGATGCAATGGCAGTGGTAATTGACATCACTTCTCAAGATATCTTACAAGTGGAAATCCCAACTTAAGCCTCAAAACTCAGTATGATATTTAAACACAGTGATAGAAAACACAATGGATTCACAAGACTCAACAATCTATCCTCACACCTAAAAGAAGAATAGAAGTTGAAGCATTAACAAGATGGCTTCAATTACAAGATTGCCAATGCCTTGATTTTTTTTTTTTCTCTTCAAAAACTCTTTGCAATATAAAATAGAAGTTAAAACATATGATTACTATATAACATAGGCCACTTCCTTTAAACATTTTACATGTTAAGGTCCTGATTTTTTATGACTGCAAATAAAATACCAATAGGCAGGTGGCAGGTGGCAGGTGGCAGGTGGAAGCTCATAACCAACCTGCAACAAAGGGACAAGTAACTAGCAAGAGTTCAAAATTCTTACTTCTTTCCTTCTTTCCTCAGCAAGCGCTGCTTCCTTTTCCTTATGAAGTTGAGCTTCAACATCATCAAACAATTTCTTTCGACCTTCTTCTATCCGCCTCTCTATTTCTAACTGAACTTCCTTAGAGTTTAACTTCTCTTCCACATTTTTTCGAATGGATTCTTCCAGTCTCCTTGCAGTCTCTTCCTCTAATAGTTTTAGTAAAGCCTCTTGTTGACGCCTGATAGTGTGTACAAAAAAAAAACAGTTAAGAGTCATTCAATAAGCAAGCAAAAGCTATCCTAAGTAAATTGCAGATTTCCACTTCGAGGAAGTACACATAAACAAGAAAATAATTATTCATTAAACAACGCATGTTAGAATAAGCAGTGGCTTACTAATTCAAAAACCCATAGAAGCTAACCTGTCACATGTCAGAACTAAATATCAACCTGCTCACTGAAAAGTGGCAAAAACCCAATTGGATGATAAAATAGGGATAAAAATTGAAGAAATTTGAACTCACATCACTAAGCTTTTAGCAATATTAATAAGATGTCAGCAAGAACATGCATAAGATATTTACCTTTTCTTCTCTTCCTCCTCTTTCTTTAGTTTCTCAACAGCATTTTTGGTAGAAGCAATACTTAGACTTCTTGACCTAGGCAATGGAGATAATGATTCACTCCTACTTCTACTTCGTTGTCTTCTACGCCGCCTAGGAGGTGTTGGAGACCGGCTTTTACGCCTCCTATAACTGGGCGAACGACTGCTCCGATGGCGACGAGGAGGTGGAGAATCAGAATCACTTCTTCTCCTGCACTAAAAAACTCACAACTTTACATCATCACAACACACCCTTTTAAGAATAATCAAAAAGCCACTAATAGGAACATCATTTCGCCTCCATATTGTACCAAATTTCACTGTGAGTTCGAATTTAAGTACCAAAAAAATGCCCTTACAAGATTGAATAAAGATGACTTCAAAATCACAACTTTACCACATTGCATAACACCCTTTTAAGAGTGACAAAAGACCCACAAATCGGATTATCAAATTACTTCCATAATTTACTAGATTGAATTTTTAAGAACAAAAATACAAGGAAATAATTAGTGTCATTAGCTTTTGATGCAAAGTGCAAGTGACCTGGGTTGAGAATTAGAATAAGGAGATCGGCTGCGGTCAGCCCTTCTGCTTCTTCTACTACGGTGGTGTTCCGGTGGCGACGGTGAGCGCCTACGCCGGTACGACGGCGACCGAGAGATGCTTCTAGCCATCGCTCTTCATTTAATTTTATTAGCCATAACTTAAATTTTGTATGAACTGTACTGGATTATTTTTTTTAGACGGGCCAAGGCCCAATCTACTGTTTCGGAAATGAGTTCTAGTTCATTTATTCCTGATGCTTTTTCTTTTTTCTACTAAAGTGAAAAAAATGATTTGCTGCAATTTGGAGGAAACTTGCATTGAATTTTAATGACTCATGAGGTACCAAATTATCAATTCTCACTAAGAATGATTCTGATTTCAAGTCAAATCATGATAAATGAATTCTAATGAATTCTTCAATTTAATATGGTTGCTTTGTTTATCTATAATTATAATTCTAATTATTATAGTTGGATTGGTTTAGTAAATTGTCTCGAAAGTCGATTAATTCAGGATTTAATTTAATTTATTTAAGTTTCAAAAAAATTAAAAACAAAAATGAATCTAATTAAAACTCTAAATTGTCTTGTAATTCATTCAACTTAAATTACATTAATCAAAATCTAATTAAATGATTTTTTAAAAGTATAAATCAACTTGTAACTCAACTCTTATTGAAGTTGGTCTCTGCATATCATTTTTTTAGTTAAAAAGTGAAATAAATATAATTTATATTAATATTTACATATCTTCCTCTTATTTTTTTTTATTTTTTTTCATTTCTCGCAGACAAGAGACAAAAACTGCAATATCTTGTTTTTGTCATTTCTCTAGTTTCATTCTTCCCCTTCTTTTCTTTTTTTTCATTCACTCTCTTGACTTTCAAATAAAATTTTCAAGTGATTGTTTTATATTATAAATTATTTTTTATTAAAAAATTTCAAATTAATTTTTTTAAAAATATATTTTTTGATAATTTTAATATACTTGTATAAAAAAAATTAAAAATCATTTTACTACGTTAAAAAATATTTAAAAAAAAATATTATACATTATAATATCAAACACATACTAATCATATTACATCACTACACAAAATCATCCGGGAGTTGTTAGATATATTTAGTTACTCAACTTGAATCCCTAACTTGAAATATTTGTCCTTCATCCCAACAACTTTGATAAATCTTGATTCTTGATATTTTTGGTAATGTTTTTAGAGTTTCAAAACAGAAAAAACAGATATAATATAAATAAAAGAATATGTCTACTTTTTATTTCGAAAATATAAGATTTATTTTACATTTCTATCTATATTTTATTAATTAAATATATTTCTATTTTCTTGTATGTTTTTTCTATCTCATAACACTGACTAAATACAATTTTAAATTCGTCATTTAAGCTTCAAGTCCTCCTAGCATTGGGTTAAGGTGACACGCTACCATGACTTCTCATGTCAGCTTGTGCATGTTTTAACTTTCAATCTATAAGACTGTTCAGATGAAATTTAACTGGCAATGTCCAAGCATTAGAAATAATAAATAAAAAATTGACAACTTGTGACTCCTCCATCCAGCCCTTTCTTCTTCAGACAGGGGACAAGGGAAAAGGACCGAACAGTAGGGAATTAACTAAAGAGTCGTCTCAGAGGCAGACCATTACCAAACAATACCATATCCTTACTGCAATTGTAACAGACACAAGACATAGAAGATGAAACTGGCATGTTCTATATGCCCACCCTCATGGTATAGTATGTTTTTTTCCAGTGATTTTCTAGCTTATGTACATCAATCTACAGGTAACATATAGTAAGCATGCATTAGTTTGATAAGTTTGTCTCAAAATCCGTTTCATGTTGGAGAAGCTTTATCTTGCCTTGGACAATTGTATGGCTTCTTGGCAAATGCTCGAATCCTCGGACCAAATATATTGCTGAGACATGCGTGAGAATTCTTGGTTCCTAACATCCTCATGCTGCTCCCGCTTTGCCCATCTCTCGGCCAGACCTATTCCTCGCAGCATTTTCACCACTCCTGCCATTGTGGGGCGGCCTTCAGGTGAGCTCTGCGTGCACAGCAATGCAACCTGGACAATCGTCTCGACTTCTTTGCGGTCGTAAGTTTCCAAGTTTCCATCCACTACGTCATCAAGCCTGTTTTCCCTCAGCAACTTCTTGATCTGTACATCATATTTCCGTCATTTTAAGCATTATTTAAGAAGAATTTGTATAAGTGGAAAGAAAGATAATAGACGCATGGCATGCAGTCTCACATGGTCAAGCAGAAGAACATCCTCTTCCTCCTCGAGTCGAGAAAGGTCTATTGCACGCTGACCAGTTACCAGTTCAAGAAGTGTAATGCCATATCCGAACACATCTGTCTTTTCTGATGATTTTCCGGTGGATAAATATTCTGGGGCAATGTGACCCATGGTACCACGCACCTGAGTTGTAATATGAGTGAATTTTGTATCAACGAGCTTTGCTAGCCCAAAATCTCCAAGAACAGGTTCAAAATTGTCGTCTAAAAGGATGTTCGCAGCCTTTAAATCACGGTGTATAATCTTAGGATTGCAATGTTCATGTAGATATTCCAAGCCGTGCGCTGCACCAAAGGCAATGCGTTTCCTCGCTGGCCAGTCCAAGCCTTTCTCGCCAGGCTTTAAATCTATAAAATGAATCAAAAGAAAATTGATAACATAAGTCACTGTTATGAATCAATTTAGGAGTGCTATTTATAACATTGAAGTCTCAAAGATGGAAAGCACAGTGATCATTCAAAAAATACCCCTCAAGTGGTATGCAACACTAAGATTTTGCATATATGGATACACCAGGATTCTCTCAGATGAAGTTGTACAAAATCCAATCAACCTTAGAAGATTTTTATGAGCAGCAACACTAATAAGTTGAACTTCTCTCAGGAATGCAGCCTTTCCTCCAGGACTGTAATAATCTTCGAGGCGTTTCACAGCAACTTTCATGTTGTCTGAGAGGATACCTTTGTAAACTTTTCCAAACCCTCCTTGTCCTATTATGCTGCTTTCACTGAAGTTGTCTGTTGCAAGTTGAAGCTCACGCCATGAAAATCTTCTAAGCTGCCCAAATGAAATTTTGCGGTCATCTTCACCTAAAATCACAGAAAAAAAAAAGCCATGAGTTTAGTTAACATTAACAACAATTATGTTGAAACCAATTCAACTACACAACCGAAAACAAAATTTACCAGAAACATCAACAAAGATATCATTTTTCTCTTTGTGAAATTGATGATATTGGTATGCCAAGACAACTAAAAGTATCAGTAGACCGAAAGCACCACAGCTTGCAGAAGCTGCAATTACTTTAAGTCTTGACTTCCTGGTTGAAACTGCAAATGTTTCATGATTAGGTTCCATCGGGAGATCATGTCATGAAGAATAATACAAACAAAATGCAGTGTCTTCTGAAATTAACCTCGAAGAGGAGACCTTGACCGGCAAGGTTCTTCAAAGCTCAGGCCACAAGCAATATTAGTCGCTGTAAAACTGAAGATACATAACAATTAATGTCAAGCAAACCAAGCTTGATAACTATGTGCCTACCAGTAAAAGATGATTAAAGTCTTAGAACTTAAATTACAAAGAATCACTATACACGTTAATCTTGATTTCTATCATTAAATGGTGGGTTCTCTTTTAAGCTCTCCTTCCACCATGTTTTCACAGTTAGGAGATTTCTTTTAACCAAGTTGATGAGAAAGAAAGCGACCAGCTATGGTTAGACAAATGAATCCAAACAAAAGATGATCAATGAGATGAAGATTCGAGTGGGATTTACTTGAATGTTGCAACTGAAAAGAGTTTCTCTGGTATTCTTCCTGTTAAATTGTTAGATGAGACATCCCTGTCAGAGAAAAAGAATCATGAGCAATTGAACATAGTACGACCATAGGTAGAGAAATATAACTACAAACAATATGTAAAAGGCTAACCAGCCATGTAAAGCAACCAATAAATGTTTTAAGAATGATGATATCCGCAAGAGCAAGACTACCGAAAAGCCCTGTAGAACCTCATAATGTTGATTCCTTGATGGAAGAAACAGTAAAATGACTGAAATTTAAAACAAAGCCATATTCTAAGAAACTGTTAAAACAAAGATGATGTGCTGCTTCACGCATATAAGAATAACAAAGCAAGGAAATATGACTCTTCAAGAGGCATTAAAGAATCCTTACAAAAATTTTAAATTGGATAGCTGACCCCAAGTGTCAGGTATCGAACCACTGAATTTATTGCCGGCAAGATTCAGATTTTTTAGTTGCACCATGTTGCCCAGATATTCAGGCAAGGACCCTGATAGATTGTTGTTCCTTAATTCCCTGCATGGAGAAGGGTAGGTTCTAAAAAAATGGCCATAATTCACCACCAGCACTCATACCTCATCTGGAAACACAAAAGGTAATCTTGTTTCTTTCTTTTGTTTTAATTCTATAATGGTATGTAAATAAGATCATAAAAAGAAAACAATATGACATTAAAGTGATAGTTCTCCTAGATTAGTATCAATTTTAACTTCATCCTCTACCATTCAATTGCATCAATCTTAGTCCTGAAACTTTATATTCATGTTAAGCAGTGGAAGTGCTAGGTTTTGTTGACAGTAGGTCTTACATCCCGGAAAACTGAGTAAATTATTGCCATCAGTATTTTCACATGAAAAATCAGATTCAATAGGGACATCAATTCGTATTAGAAATAGATTGGTTCACATTCGGGTTGGGCAAACTGTCTTAGTTGATAGTTAGATGAATGCTTCTGCAAACATATAACTGAAAATCCATGTGAATTACAAGCTAACCAAAAACTCACAGGGAAACCAAAAACTTCAGTTTAGTGATTGCAGGTGAAAGAGTTCCTGAAAGTCCAAGTGAATTCAAGCTCCTGCAGAGTAGTACGTTCACAGAGTAAATGCACTGCAAATTTTACTGAAGAAAGCACTGTCAATCAAGGAAGACTCGAATAAAAATGCAGCAGTTCCACTGGATAACAGTAGTGTGTTGCAAAAATAGGCAAAACAGAAGTGTATTCCAAATACAGACACTTACAGGAATACAACTTGTCCGTTTTTGCAATAGACATGAGTCCAACTATAGCAAGGGCTCACTAAATTAGGATCCCAATCTATTTGTCCATTGGAATCATTTAGTGCCAGTAGAAGATCTCTTAAAGCACCACCTGAACATTAGAGAAAGTTGAAACGTGTCAGTAAATATCCGGTGCTCGGTAGAAGGTAATGACTGGCAGCAGTTAAATAGATAATATTTTCAAAATGAAAACAGGAAGAGACAACTATATATTGTACCTTTCTCATTCATAAGCATAATTGGCTATACAAGTTAGATTTCTGTAAGTGAATTATCCAACCAATAAGGTTTTTTCCCAAGGTAATGTTGTCTAAATATATCCAGATTTGAAGAAATTATAGTGAATTAATAGCAGTTTTCCAAGACATAATGCAATTGAGTTTAATAGCTTGCCTTTCTGCTCTCGAGCAACAATAGAAACATGCTAAATGATGACAGAAATTGTTTTCATCTTTCCCTCAAGATCAAATCATAATAATTGGGTCCTGATAATTTTCAAAATCAAAACATTCTGAGAAATGTCTGAACAGAGTTTAAATGTGATGCTTTCTTTCAAGACTACCAAACTTCCACGAAGAAATTAATTCATGGATTTACATTGAGCCTGAAATCAGTAAAACTATTTCAAAGGAATGATACTACAGAGGGAGAACAAAGCTTAAAGAAAATAAATGAAAACTTTTAGAGACTCCGATAATTTTTTAAATGCCAATGATCCACTTTTTGAGGCCAGGATACATTTTCAGGCCTGAAGTTTCAAACTATCTCCAAGCCTTATATCTTTCAACCAGTATTAGTATTTGGAGCCAACAAATGACATTGTAGTAAAGCCAATTGTAGATAACACCATACCTTCAGTGTCAGGTTCCTTGGATGAATTAATGATTTGTAAAAAATTGAGCAGAACAAGACAGTTGATAACTTGTTTCAGAGGATTCCTGATGGAGAACACTCCAAACATGTATCCGAATTTGGTGTAGCCGAGAGATTCAGCTGCGAACCTCTTGCCACCACTTGGATGCTCTAATAAAGCAAAAGTTTTATCAGTTTAAAGCAAAATTAAGCGCATGCTCTAATTTTACCATTACTCCTCATTTAAAGTAATAGACCAAAGCATTCACTATTGATTTCACTAACAAAATATATCCTTCTTTCTTAAGATCATGCACTTTAGGTTTAACTTTTTTGTATGCAGGTTTCCTTTATGCTTGCATCTAGAATCTAGGAGACTCAATTTTGCTACCCTAATATGGCCTAAGATGGTGAGAGAAGGAAAAGGAGAGCACACCAAAAATAGAAAAACTTTCTATCAGGTAGTCAGAACAAGTTCAATCTAAGCTTCTCCACATCCCATAAAGAAATTTCATACATAATTCTGGCAGAAAAATATTCCCGTGATCCTCATCTTCCACAAGAAAAGCATCTGATGGGAAAATGGAAGCTAAAGATCTACTTATACCCACCACACACCCTAATGAAACAAGATAGATTTTGTTTTTTCTTCTTTTTTCATTTTGTTTTTTCTTCTTTTTTCATTTTGTTCTTTCTTTCTTGCCTTTTAAGGAAGTTTCCGTATAAGTACACACGATCTGTTAATTTCACAACAACGAGACAAGTAATATTTTCCCACCACAAACTTTGCAGGACCATAAATTGTTAATGGTCAAGGTTCGTTCAACTTTTCTGTCCCAATTTCTTTGTACAAAGTTACTTGGCTTGATCATAGAACAAGCAATTTTTCTTTATGTTTTCTCTTAGTAGTGAAAAACAGCAGATTTGGACTTCAAATTCATAATCTTTCAACACAATGATCGTCAACTACAGAACCTAGCTACCATCCCTAAGCATCAGTAATAAACTCAACCAGCTAGTGATCCCCCACACGGACATACAAAAAATAAAATATATACTAGCCTGAAGAACAAAAGAGAGAAGCTATGAAATTGACAACAACCAAGAAAGAATTACACAAAAAATTAATCTCTTGGTTGGAATGCAACAGTTGCAAGAAACTCACTCGACAAATGTACATAACAGACAGGCAGACAGATACATCAAGGAGGAATGAAAGGAAACATACCACTATTAACTTCAGTCATGGAAAATGCAGAAGACTGAAAAAAGATGGTGGCACAAGAAGAAGAAAACGAAGAAGCTGAACACAGCCACTATCATGATGATCATAAGGAATAAATGATGATTAATGCAATGGACCCACAAAGCATTTTGATATGAAAAAATATGGAATTCTTGAAAGACCAATAACAGAGAATATGGGAGGGACTAGTGGTGTATTGGTGGAGGACGAGAATGAGAATCCCACTAGTTAAACTTTGCTATGCTTTTTCTTGCAATTGGATTGGATTAAGATAATGATTAACACTTCTTTTGGTGTTGTTGCTTTTAAAATATCCAAATTAACCCGGTGAGATGCTTCTGATACATATCTATCAGAAGACTCTTAGCATCTGTCTTAAGAGAGGCTTCCAAAATGAAATAAACCATGTTCTGCGGAGACAAAGTCAATTATTCCTTAGTAAATTTTTCTTGGCCTCATTAATCTTTTAAAACATCCAAATGCTCGGCTGAAAGTAGTATCCTGAA
Organism: Populus euphratica; assembly: GCF_000495115.2. Lineage (NCBI taxonomy): Eukaryota > Viridiplantae > Streptophyta > Magnoliopsida > Malpighiales > Salicaceae > Populus > Populus euphratica. Next base: position 12,275 of record NW_011499994.1, on the reverse strand, counting down.
TTGTCAAATATGTAAATAAAAACATTGAGTAGGTTTTTCTAGGGTTTTACCGCATTGATTGTAATTTAGCTTGAACGAATCATATGGAATTATACTGAAAATATAAAGAATTATTTTTATATAAAATTTATCAAATTTAGTAGACAGTAAGTATATTAAATATAACTATAAAGTAGATAACCAGACTAATTTTTTCAGGAAAAAACTACAAAGTAGTTAACTGAACCAGTTTTTTCAGGAAAAACAAAAGATAATGAACAGTAATGAAATTTATTTTTTATTAAAGTTCATTTCAGTCCTTTCTCTTTCAATTGCTTTTAATTGAACCTTAATTGACCCTAAACTTTTTTATTCAATGCAATTAAACCCCTAATTTCAATCAATTAACTTGACAAAAATTAAATTTGATTTTTTAAGATTTTAATCTTCTCAATTAAGCCCAAATTAGGTTCCTCAACTTAATTTTTTTCATCAATTAAGCCAAAAATAAAATTAATTTGACCCATTTAAATTATAATTAAGTCCTTGCACTTAATTAAATTCTTCAATTAGGCCCAAACTAATTCTTAAACATAATTAAGATTTAATTTGACCCATGATTAAAGAAAATTGGCATATTAAAAATTTAATTATGTCCTTGGACTTAATTTTTATGTAAATTTGTTTAATAATCATTTAATTTAACCTTGAATTTGTATTTTTTTTATTTTTGGGCATAATAAAGTACAGTTAGGCCTTGAATTTCCTCTAAAATTGCAGTTTGATTCCCTTATTTGCTTTCTCCACGTTGCCAGCCTTTATTATTACTTTTTATTTTTATTTTGAAAAAAATAATTTTTGAGGAATAACCCATAATTGGGTTATGAAAATTGCTCCTTTTTTACAATGCTTATGATAAAAAGTCTCGTAAGAGACTTTAGATAGTAAGTTTTATAAAGAAAAAAATGAGATAACGGACTCACCTTATCAAGAGGTGATGAATCCTTATGGAAGTATTTGAAGTGAGGGCTAGAAAACGCACTCAAAATAAAGACTAAAAGGTTTTAAGAAAAAAGCTCAATGACACACTCAAAATGAGACAATGTTAGAAAACACACTACTAAAATAGTTGAGAGCTCCTAAGCGCACTTAAAAAGGAAGGAAGATAGGGCTATAAAGTGTATTAGCTAAGATGGTTAAGGGTTCAAAGACGCACTTAAATGGAAGAAGGTAGGGTTATAAACCACATTAATCAAGATTGTTGAGGACTTGAAGGCTCTCTTGAAAAAAAAATAAGGTTAGAAAACACACCATCTGAGAGATTATGGCTCAAAGGCACATATGAAAGGGAGATAAGACTATAAAGCACAATATTAAAAGCTGAGGGATTAAGGGCCCATTTAAAAAGAGATAAGGTTAAAAACATACTACACAAGAGGTAATGCATAATGATAATGGGACACTAATTTGCTAAAGTTGACAATAATGCATGATGATCAAGATGCATATATATTTACTTATAAAATATAGGTCCCCTTTCTTCACTAATTTTCCATCTTGAAAATTTGAGTCTTTATAGTAAACTTTAGTGGCTTTTCTACTTTGGTTTATTTAAGCCATATCATATGATCTTAACCTCTAGAAAGGGTATGATATAAGCACACCTCTTTGCCCATAAACCTTTATCTGAAGGATCACCATATCTCTAGGAATCATGGATCCAACCTTATATGTTTTGCTAGATTACCCTTCAATTTGATCATGCTTGCAAGTATTTGCTTGGGGTTTTCTTTAGGGACAAGGTTATGTAAAAGAAGATTTAGTTATTTACAAGGAGTTGTTTTCACAAAGAACTTTTGGAATTTCAAAGCTATTTCAAATAAAAATCATTTTGATGTTTGTTTAAAACAAACTTGTTTTGAAAAATTCAAACAATTCTCGTGGATAGGTTTATATAAGTGTTGTTTTTGGTAAAAATATAAAGTAATATTTTATTGGTTAAAAAGGTTTCAAGATCCAATATAAGGGTTTTAAAGAACCGGTTTTCAAAATATTCATTTTGATTGCATGAATAATGACTTATTTCACATAGGAAAGCATTGCCCACCAATCCAGATTGTCTACTTTGATCAAAAAGGGCTTAATTTGGTTCTTGACTATGAAAAAAATGATATTTATGGACTCAAAAAGTGTTTAAGGGATTTCAAGACTAATGATCACTAATGTTTATATCCTAAACCTCTTCTTTTTTGTTTTGACATTGAAATTGATTTGCAAAATGGTTTACGGTGCCCCCTAATGTTGGGCTTTTGTTTCTTTTGCTTTTGAGCATCATCGTATCTGTTATTTTTATTGAAAGCTCAAATATTTTGATCTCTTTGGATTTTTTATGCCCCCAAGCTTTTAGGCCCCCTTAATTATTGAAAACTTTATATTTCTCATACCTACCTCCCTAGTATTGTTGTACTTTTATTGTTAAAGAATTTTTCATGCCTTCTAGAGTTGTTTGGGCATGTTTAGTCATTAAAGATTATTTTTGCACTTACCTCCTAGTGTAAGGTGTGATTTTAGTCAAGGTTATTTTTCAAGAAAAATATATTAGGCTCAAAAAAGGACTACTAGGGATTTTTCAAATTTGTAAAAGGATTATCAAAGATGGCTTTTCTTCATTCAATTGCATGCATTCAAAATCGGCAAGCTTTGCTTTCTTTCATGCACACATGTAAAAATGGTTTCTTATTATTCATAAAGCTAAAACTCAGTTTCGAAGTTATCTTATGATGTTCAGGTTGTCTTTTAATTAGTACATAAAAGTGCATTTTTATCAAGGTTTTATATCATCATTTTGCACTTGAAGTATCAATAACTCCTTAACTAAAACATGTTTTATAATAACATATCTAATAATACAAGATACCTTTAATTTGTATTAAATATTTATTTTAAATGCAGGCATATCACATAAATAAAAGAAATGATTAATGAGTTTAAGAACTAAAATTGAAAGGACAAATTAAGTTTAAGAAATGATTAAATGCAGGCATATCACATAAATAAAATCAAACATTAAAGTCCATATTAAGTTTACATTATACTTATTCTTACACCATTAATGTAACCTTTTCACCTTGACATAATAAATTTAGCTAGACATAATGAAAGAAAAAAAATAAACAAAATAAGAACATAAATAAGATTGTTAACTTGATTACATTAGTCATCTTATTCGATTAATGTTAATACTTGTAAATCTCGTCAAGCATTCATGATTATAACTTATATTAACAACAAATCAAGTTCTTTTCATAGCTCAGATGTCAGTTATACCATATAGTATGGACTATGAAAGTGTCAAGCATTTGTTGTACCAAGTGTTATACAACATAAATCAAGATTAGTCATTTAACAAGCAAAGTATTAAAAAATAAACAAGATAACAAATACAAAACATGTTAATATCAAACGTTAAAGTCCATATTAAGTTTACATTATACTTATTATTACACCATTAATGTAACCTTTTCACCTTGACATAATAAATTTAGCTAGACATAATGAAAAAAAAAAATAAACAAAATAAGAACATAAATAAGATAAAAGTTAATTAAGTAAATGAAAGGCACAAACTTGATATTAATGAAAGTAAAGCATAAACATTACAAAAAATACAAAGAAAGAAAGCAAGAGCATGATCTTGATTTGGAAATCAAGATGCCTAAATGCATGTCAAATGCCTCCTTTTATAGGCTAAAATTGGGAACTATTGATTTGATTACTAATTGATAAGTGGGTGACCAACTCTTGACTTGGTGACAATCTTTATCTTCTCTTGTCTACCCAAAACGTCATTGATAACGTCAAAATTAGAGCCACGTGAAAACATGGAAGTTGTAGAAAATTATCTCAAATTTCTTGTATAAAAAATTCAGGTCATTTGGACTTCTAGAACTCTAGATATGGGCCAAACACTGAAAAGTGCTTGGGCTGGAAGACAAATTCGGACTTTTTTGTTGTTGCTACAATTTGGACTTGAAATAGCCTTTTTAAGTCTTGAGCTCCATATGAAAGTTGTAGGCCTATATATTACCTTTCCATCCATATAAAGTAGATCTAAATTTAAGATTTTCAGCTCTAGATATGACCCAATTACCGAATAGTGTTACAGTTTGGATTGCACCGATATCTCTTTTCTAAGTTTGGCCATCTCTTTGTCCTTTCAATTTCAGTTTTTAAATTCATCAATCAATCCTTTCATTTATGTGATAGGTCTGCATTTAAAATAAACATTTACCATAAATTAAAGGTATCTTATATTATTATAAAACATGTTTTAGTTAAGGAGTTATTGATACTTCAAGTGCAAAATGATGATATAAAACCTTGATAAAAATACAATTTTAAGTACTAATCACATAGAAAGTCTTATGGTATCATTAGCTAAACTACTAACAAGATCAACACAAGTAAAAAACAAAGCAAAAAAAATCCAAACATGATTAAACAAGAGCAATTACTTTTTAAACACAATATAAGCAATCTCCATCTTCCAATTTTAGTACACCTCTCTCAACCATTCTTTGCACAAAAAAACTTGCTAGGGGTTCATCAATGGTATGAATGGAAAGTTGTGGTAGAACTTCATCCTTCACTTCCATATCCTCTATCTATTTTTCTTTTTGGCTCTCCAGGGTACTAATATGGAGATCTACTATGCCAGATCTAATCACTTTTACAGCCTTTGGGAAAGATACTTGGAGTGGTGTGATGATAAATTCCTCTTCTTCTAGTTTTTTTCCTTTAATCTTTGCCATTTTTACTGTCTTTCTAATTTGGTTAACCCATTTGTAATCGTCTTTCTTATGCTTATATCCAAGCCTGAATCTTTGATCCACACTCTTGATCGATCCAGTTTTAGGATTATATTGGAAAAGAGCCCTATACTTCATAAAATATCTGGCAGCTATTTATATCGCTTCAGGGATTCTAGGCTTTCTCAACACTGCACCTTTAGGAACCCATTTTGTATTCATAATTTTAACTAAATGCATATTCTCATCTCTACAATCTTTGTTTCAATAAAGGGTATGGCTACATTTCTTATATGAAAATTATGGCTTCAGCTTTAACAGTTATTAGCATTCCATTCATGATATATTTTAAACACTAGTGTAGTGAAGAAGTCATTACTCCAACTACATGAATCAACGACCTCCTTAATAATATGTTGTAAAATGGGTGAATATCCATTACTTGTAATATTATCAGAAACATCTATGGCCCTATATATATCTCTACTTCTAAGGTCCCAATTATTTGTCTTATTGAACCATCATATATTCTCGCCATCAATATGCTAGGTTCCATATGTGACTCATCAATAGGCATTTCTTTTAACATATGTCTTAGTAGGACGTTTAGTGTAAAATCGTTATCAACGAGTACCTTTTCTATTAGAATATCCTTACATTGCACTATAATGTATAGTGGTTTGTTATGCCCGGTACCATTAAGACCCAATTCATCTTCAGTAAAGTATACATAATTCGAGGTTTGGATCCTTCCCACCAAATGTTTCATGGCTTCTTGATTAATGTCCTAAGATCCTACATAATGTATGCCTCATTCAATACCTTCTATAGAGCCTTTCTATGTGACTCTGAATTTATAATCAAAGACAACAATGATATTCTTGCTAGAGTTTTCTTGAGTTGTTTAACAATATTATATTCATTGTGTTTCATCAGCTTTAAGAATTCATTGGTTTCCTCTTATGTGATAAGTTTGTTTATTTTCTAGGTCATGTCAACCCCCTATTTACCTTTAGTTTTTTTTTTTTTTTTAGTTCTTCTAAAGTGAAACATTTGTCGTTACCAATTAATCCTTTAATTTTTACTTGAAAAATAAGCGACTGCTAAGTGCTTTTAAAGAAAGACCCATAGTCATGAGGTAAGGCATTGAATTCCATTTGTGTGCCATTATTGGTTTGGATAGGACTAGTTCAGGTGGCTTTCCTGTAACGAATTATACTCGATATACCTCTTTATTTGGTGTTTCCATCATAGACACCTCATCACCTATTGCTTTCTCAATTCGTAGTAATCGACGACTCATCATTTACATCATTTTTTTTGTGAAAGCACGCATACTAGTTAATCACATGGCCTTCTACACTATGATGTTCACAACACTTCTTGTTACCCTTTTTGTACCCTACATCTACCATCATTTGGTAGATCCTATCCATTAACACCTTCAAAAAAAATTTAATGTTCTATTTCTAACATATTTACAGACCCACTATATGAAGCATGATTGGGTAAAGGGTTTGTATTCACATTAAGGGCATCTTTAAATGTTATTTATCCTGCTTTGATTAATTGCAGAAGCTTTCTTTTGAAAGCATTTTAAGTATAGATGTTATTTTCAACTATGCCAACATGGTATTCATAAGTAAAATCTAGCTTATACCAGCTAGGGTAAGGCAATTATAGAGGTACCAAAGGCATGGGGGCTACTTATTCGATACTTAGTAGCTTATAATACATTTCATTCAGGGGTAGCAGTAATTGAGGCAAATGTTCTTGGGTTCTTTAGTAGTTCATTTTGGGGAAACTTTCAACTTGGTTTTTTACTTGGTGGTTTTGGGGTTCAGGTTTTTTGGCTGGGATAAAGAAGTTGAAATTGGTGTTGGCAATTTAGGATGAAAGGGATGGAGTGTTAAATCTTTGAAATTGGCCTTTCTTATACTTTTGGCATTATCAATCTTTCTTTTTTTTACTCCAAAACCTTTTTTTTTCATGAGTACAGGAATTCTATCACTCTTTATTCCTTGCTCTATTCATTCTAGTGCTGCAATAACATCAGTGAATTGTTAAGCTGAACTACCTATCACATATTTATAGTATGATGTTTTTAACGTGTTAGCAAACAGAGCAACCATTTCCTTTTATAGGAGAGGGGGATGTACATGTGCAACCAAATATCTTCATCTCTGGGCATACTCATTTATACTTTCTTTGTCCTCTTTTTGCAGATTAGATAAACTGGTTCTATCTAGAGCAATATCCATGTTATATTTGTATTGCTTGATGAAAGCATTTATGAGATCCTTCCATGTATGAATCCTGGTATCATCTAACCTCATATACCAGCTCAATGCTGCTTCACTCAAGTTGTCTTATAAGAAATGCATCAGTAGCTTTTCATCGTGCACTACTTCTGCCATTTTATTGTAATAAGATTTGAGATGGGTAACAGGGCATTGAGTTCTGATATATTTGATAAATTCATGCACTTAAAATTTCTTTAGTACCATCATATTAAGGATTAAGCACATTTCTGCAGCTCATACTATGTCACGCCCGGACATTATGGTGACCGATTAAAAATTCATCTTGATATGGAAAAAGAACAGATATTTGACATCATTTTTTTAAAAGAAAATATCTTGTTCAAGGAGTCTCCACCTAGTATTATGGTTACCAGAACCCCAACTAGTCAATAGAGATTCTATAGTACGGGACTGGTTACACGAAAAGAAAGATACTATCACCTCTTAAGTATCCTACCTGAGGCAAGCTGCATTTGCTATAAAGAAAGACAGTAGTCACTGTTATTGCTGGACTGAGCTACTGCAGAAGGAGGAAATGGTGGCTAATGAGCACCCACTGTTACTGCTTTAATAGAGAAGAGAAAAAAAAACTCCAGGTGCTAGGTTTGAATTGAAAAACTTCTAAGGTTGAAGACAAAACTACTGTTCATGCTTTAAAAACTTGTTGTTGTTGTAGGAGTGCATACTAGATGGCTCACAATATGGCATAAAGGAAAATGATGTGTTGGAGAAGAAGAGGTTGCATCTCTGATTTACTAATGCGATCTTTGTTGGTGTAAAATGAGGAAGTTTGCTGTAGTTGCCAGGGGAATTAATTTTATTTTCTTCGTAGTTCATAGACAAGAAGACTAAATGTCATGGTAACGGTGCTACTGGAATGAATATTAACTAGGGGTTGATGGGGGAAAAAGAGAAGAAAAAGCTGGGCGGTGGTGGCAGCTAGTCTAGGATTTGGCTGCACCCTTTTAAAAAAAAAAATGTCTTTTTTTTAGGGTTTTCGGTAATAGCCTTCTCCTGCGGTTTTTTTCTACCTCCTTCTGTCTATACACTGAAATCTATATTTATAGTGCAAGGGTCCCTTCACATGCGAGAAACAAAGTTTCAATCAAACTCATTCTTCTTTTTTTAAGTTTGAATTTGATTAAGAATTAAATTTGAAAATAGATAACTATCATTATCTTGAAGACAAGGATTATCTTGAAGATAAGGATAAAATGACAAAAATACATTATAGTCCTTAATTTTTATGCAAGTTGACAAATCATACTTTTCATCGAAATAAATATCTGATATTAATTTTACATTTTAAACCTTATAAAATTAAATTAAAAAAAAAACAATAGGTTAAAATTGGGTTACAACATACTGAGTTATATAAATCTACTCCCTCAATAGCCCTGATCCTAGCTTTTAGTATTACCAACTTGTCTTATTCAATGTCATCAAATGGCTTGGTTTTATGGGACTTATTGGCGAATGCATTTGCAACTGTAGGTGTTGGTGCTAGTATTGTTGACTGTACATATGCTGGATTATGTTGGGGCTCCTATGCTTGTTCTCTTATTATTTTTTAATTTGCTAGGAAAGTGGCAAGTCTAGTGGAGGGGCCTTCACCAAATGTATTCTTTAGTGCTTGCTCGAGTAAGCTGGTGAGGTGAGCCATACTAACCTTTAGCGAATCCAATTCTTATTGGAAGTGAGCTTCACAATAAGCATGCTCTTCATCTTCCATGTTCCTTGCTCAAAATCGGGTGTTGTTGACTCTTTGGGGACCTATATTTTGGCCTAGCGTATGCATGTGTTATAATAAATGTATGAATACAGATGCAAATGAAAAATGAATGTATGTGGATTAAAGAGCTAATCTATGACTTTATTTGTCAAATATAGGTATAATTTGAAGTATGATATACTCAATAAGGTTTTACCCAAGTCCGATTGAATTCCATTCACATTATAAAAGTTTAAAAGTAGGCTTAGGCCTATTCAAATGTTATTCCTCTATTGGCTACATTCCTAATGAAAGAGGAAACTTCATTCAAATATTCCTCACATCTATGACAACTGTTGCCAATACTAGAAGTGTTCACTCGTAGCTCGTTTACCTTTCGAGCCACCATGTCAATTAGCCTGTCAGTTTGTTCGATCTTGTAATAGAACAAGGTGCTATTTTAAAACAGTGTTTTATTACTAGTGGCTAATGATTTATTATTTGTCTCCAAGATTTAAACCATTCTTTTCCAACTACTGAATTTGTTTTCTGGCCCTTTGTAATTCCTCTTTCTTTATATCAAGCTTAGCTACCTTAGTGTTTAGTTGTACATTGAGGCTGCTGATTCAATCTTGCCATTCCTCAAACTGTTCTTTCATCTTCTTTGCTTCTTCCTCTCGGGCCTCAAGCTTGGCTTGTATCATAGAAAGTTGGTTTCTTATATCATTTATTTTGTCAAGGTATTCCTTCATATTTGACTCAATTATCCTTCTCACTTCTCTCTCATCGTCAGCCTGTACCTGATATCGAGTTCTCAAGCTTTTTTTTTCTTCAATGGTGAGACAAGCTAATCTGTTATTCTTTTTTTCAGCTTTCCATTTCATTATTGGTCCCTTTCTTTCTTTAGAGAAGTTATTGTCTCTTTGTCAGCTGACTTTCTATGTTTTGAGGCCCTTTTTAAAGTCATCAACTCTTGCTCCACCATTACATGCTTGTTTACTAACTCATCATACTTGACCTTCCTTTTTTCTAGTTGCTCTTTTAATTCATGCTGGTTCTTCCTTAACTTAACAATTTTCCCATCTTTTTCATTCAAGTGTTGAGTTAGAGAATCCTTCATCTCTTATTCTTTTAAAAGTTGGTTTTTACTGAGCTAAAGAGGCCTTCATCACTCATTCTTTTAAAAGTTAGTTTTCCAGAAATTTCTGATGATTTTTGCTATTGTTGAGCTCAATCCTCTACTTATCCAACTCTTCTTGGAGATTTTTCTCATTGTTGACCCTTTTTCTTTTGAGCTCTAATGTCATAGATGGCTTATCTTGGGCTCTTCTTTACTCTTTTTCCTCTTGAAGTATCTTAGATAAGCCACCACTCCTCTATATTGAGTATGTAGGGCTAAGGGAGAACTCCTTTTGATGTTCTTCCTTATAAACTAAAAAATGTTATTTTCAGTCATTTCTGATGACATTTAACTTATCTAAAGAACTAGCTTCTTTAAATAGATTGGTATATTTCGCTAACCCCTAAGTTCTTAGCACGTATTATACTCCTCCAAATTGTCTAGCCACCAATAAGGGTAAGTAACTGATTTAACCATTTAAGCCAATCAATAGAACCTATGCTTTATCACCATAACTCATGAGATAACATGAATTGGTTAACCAAAGAACTTTCCATTTGAAATTACTTTGGGGAAGTGCTTGGTATTTCTTTACTTATACCTTTTCATCCAAATCACTCCATTCTTTAGTTAGCACCAACTCAAAAGGCCTCATGTTAAACCACTAAAAATTATTAAAGACTTTTTTTGACATTTCTAAATGAATAACTATCCATATGAATAATAAAGGAACGTAGCATCACATGACCCCTTTCACGTGCAGTCTGCAATGATTTAAAGATAGGAAGGTTTCAATTAAGATAACTAAAGTAGGGTTAATCTTTTTCTATTCAAATTCAAAGAAAGCGTTAGCAATTTCGATGCTAATAACTAAAGTAGGGTTAATATTTTTCTATTCAAATTCAAGAAAAGTGATAGCAATTTCAATGCTAATAATTCCAGTAGCTTTCGAAGGAAATAGAACCAACCTAATGATGGTGAAAGCAATTATCTTATATCTTTCTTCACCTAACTTTTTTTTTCTTTATTCATCTTCAATTTATTCTCAATCATTTTCCATTTAAACCCTTCATTGGATGTTATGTATTGATCAATTCGGTCCAAATGTAGAAGTTTTGCAACTATTGTAGTTGTACTCTCCATTCTTTACCTAAAGTACATTTTATAAGGTTCATTTAGAAAACTCAAGATCTGGGCATACTCTTCAAGAGTAGGGATCATATCAATATCCCTAAAGGTGAAACATCTGTAGCTTGGATCCTAAAAAAACATCAAGGTTTTAACTACTGAAATCTAAACAAGAATTCTTATTAGATGAGCTTTTCTTCCATACTTATTCTTGAATAGATTCCCATCTATATATCCAAAATTGGCGGCAACTTCTTCATGTTGTTTATGGAGCAGTACATTTTGGTTATATATAGTAATTCTTCAATCTTGGTTCTTGAGCAATCCCCTTTAACTAATTGCAACATCTCAGATCTGTCCCCGTATTCTAAAAACATAAAGGAAGTCACAGTCTTAGCTTAAAAATCTTGTATAGTTCAGATAAATTCTAGGTTATTATATGAGAGATATGTTTTCTAACTAGTCTTAAAAGGTTTATAAACTGCTTAGTGACTAACTTTTGTAAAGATAATATAAGAATTTATAAGGGATGGTTGGAGTACTATATGATCGTTATCACCAAGTAAACACTCAATTCATAATTAAATATTTCACAAATATAAACCCCGACTAAAAGTCATAAGGAAGACCGCTACTCCCCATCTATCCTAGAATTGGGTATTTTTACAAAATTAAAAATGTATAAATGTATTAAATTTGATGTATATATTTAAAAAGAAGAAGTAATAATAAAAATACAGGCTAAAATTAAACAGACCAAAACAAATGACAAACAATCAAACAAATAAAGCTTAGTCCAACTAGACAAGGTGTTCCCCAATGGAGTAGCCATCCTGTCACTGAGTGCGAGCGCTATGACGACGCGATGTCATCTGGCTACGATGGAGGCTTTTGTCATGTCTTCTATATGAGGTATGGTGTGTTGAAAAGGTTTTTTGGATTTAATCATAGAATTATTATTAATGTTTAGGAGTCGTCATAAAGTATTATGACCACTAAGAACCTATGGTCTGCAAGAGTTTGGGTAAGGGATTGGTTGTGCAAGGAGAAGACGCATCACCCTCAGTACACCTAACCTAAGGTAAGATGCATTGTTGTTTGATTGGCTTTTTTTTCTAAGTCGAGTTTCTATTCGTTGGTTTTTTTCTAACGTTCAAGGCAAATCTCTCTTCATGAGAAAGTCTCTATTTTATTTGGTTAAATACTAACTATTCTAAAGTTTGAAT
>NW_011500667.1:97685-105846 GCF_000495115.2 Populus euphratica | reverse complement strand
GGTCACGTACATTAAGTGGTAGACTTTGTAGGGTATCCTCATCATTTTCAGAAAATATAGCCGAAGAATATAATCAATCACTTCATAATGAAAATAATAAGAATAACCGTGCTAGAACACTTAGAGACCACATGAATCCCACAAGAACAAGTGCACCATCATGCATAGTTTTTGCTCTCGATGCATCTCATTTTAATTTTAAGCCAGACATTATTCAACTTTTACCTTCTTTTCATGGCTTAGAATTGGAAAATCCATACTTGCATTTAAGGGAATTTGAGGAGGTTTGTAACATATATAATGATTCAAATTGTAACATGAACATCATCAGATTAAAGCTTTTTCCTTTTTCATTAAAAGATAAAGCTAAAACATGGCTACAAAATTTAAGACCAGGATCCATTCGTGCTTGGGATGAAATGCAACAATAGTTTTTAAAGAAGTTTTTCCCATCTCATAGAACAAACTCTTTCAAAAGACAAATCACCACTTTCACTTAAAAACCAAGAGAAACATTTTACCAATGTTGGGATAGGTATCGAGACTTGTTTAATACTTGGCCTCATCATGGTTTTGAAACATGGAGATTGGTTTCACATTTTTATGAAGGATTAACACCTGGAGATAGGCAAATGGTTGAATTGATGTGCAATGGAACTTTTGAAGATAAAGAACCTGATGAAGCAATGGAGTACTTAGACTTGTTAGCTGAAAATGCTCAAAATTGGGACACCACAGGTACTTATGAGGCACCGAGTAAAACTCAACCTCATACATCTAGTAGAGGTATGTACAACCTTAGGGAAGATCATGACCTTCAAGCCAAGTTTGCATCTTTAGCTAGAAAAGTTGAGGCACTAGAATTGAAAAAAAGTGGTCAATTAAAATCTGTTGAAAACATTATGTGTCAAATCTATGAAACAAATGAACACTCAACCAATAACTGTCCAACCTTGCCTTCTTTTAAGGAATGTCTCCATGAACAAGCCCATGCTTTAAACAGTTTTCAAAGGGCCAACTACAACCCATACTCCCAAACATACAACCCTGGTTGGAGAAATCACCCAAATTTCAGTTGGAAGAGTGAGAACAGCAATGCACAAACTTCACAACCACCGTTTCAAGCACACCATAATTTCCAAAATTCTCATGGATATGCATCTCCTTATGCTCCACCTTATAGAAGAAATCTTGAGGAAACATTGCATGCATTCATTGAAAAGCGAGAGACAATCAATACTCAACTTGCTCAAAACATGACCGATTTTAAAGATACTCCTGCAAAATTAACATCTGCTCTCAATTTCCAAGAGAAAGGTAAGTTTCCATCTCAACCACACCAAAAATCCCAAGGGGCAATACAATGCAAATGTAAGTAGTTCCGGAAGCCAACATATGGATCAAGTCAAATCAGTCACTACTCTACGCAGTGGTAAGGTTATTGAAAAACCCTCTCTTAAACCTTATGAGAAAGATGACGAGTCAATCTCTGAGGGTAAGGAAGGGGTTGAATCTGAAAATTGCAAAGAAACAACTGATTCACCGCCAGCACTTCCATTTCCTCAAGCCATGACCAAACAAAGGAAAGTCAATCACAACTCTGAAATTTTTGAAATTTTCAAGCAGGTAAGGATCAATATACCTTTACTGGATGCTATTAAATAGGTTCCTTCCTATGCTAAATTTTTGAAAGATCTATGCACTGTGAAGAGGAAACTGAATGTGAAAAAAGAAAGCCTTTCTAGCCGAACAAGTAAGTGTTATTCTTCAGAACAATAATGCTTTGAAATATAAAGAACCTGGTTGTCCTATAATTTCTTGCTTTATTGGAGAACATAAAATTGAAAGAGCCTTACTTGATCTCGGTGCTAGTGTGAATTTACTTCCATATTCAGTTTTTCAGAGTCTCAATCTAGGTGAGTTAAAACCAACTTCTATAACTCTTTTACCTGCCGATATATCTATAAAAGTGCCTAGAGGAATAATTGAAGATGCGTTAGTACAAGTCTATAAATTCATTTATCTTGTGAATTTTATTGTCTTGGACACAGAACCTGTTGAAGCATGTAATTCATTTCCTGTTATTTTAGGACGTCCGTTTCTTGCAACTTCTAACGCATTGATTAATTATAGGAATGGACTGATGAAGCTATCATTTGGAAACATGACATTGGAGATGAATATTTTCAACATTTGCAAACAACCTGGAGAAGATAATGATTTACAAAAAGTAGATCATATTGACGAATTAGTTTATGATCAACTTGAATCTACTTTAAGTAAAAATGAATTGGATGAATCTGAAGATTTGCAAATGATTTATTCTGAGGAAGATATCACGGATGAAAAACACACCGAAAATGTTGATGTGAATCTTTTGTTAATAGTGACAACAAATTCGACATCTGACATCACACCAATCGATGATTACTTTCCTAACGAATCCTTACTTTCTCTTAGTTCAATGCCTTGGTATGATAAAAGTATCAATTTTCTTGCTTTAAGAGATTTGCCAGCTGATTGGAGTACCCAAGACAAAGAAAAGTTTTTGAACGAAGTGAAGACCTTTTATTGTGATGACCCTAACTTATTCAAATATTGTCCTGATCAAATATTTCAAAGATACTTTCCCGACAATGAGGTAAGTAGTGTCATTAAATTTTGTCATTCTGAAGCATGTGGAAGTTATTTCTCGTCAAAAAAGACGGCTGCAAAAATCTTTCAAAATGGATTTTATTGGCTCACCATGTTCAAGGACACGCATGCATTCTGCAAAACTTGTGAAAATTGTCAAAACGTTGATACTGGTCAAAAAGTTTTGTTTTATAATTCTCAACTCTATGCATTTCCTAGAGAGCTAAGACTAAGATGGAGCAATCCTTATGGGGCCTGTGATATTGAGAATTTAATGAATGACAATGTTTTTAAGGAAAATGGACATCGTTTGAAAGCTTACTTTGATAATTTTCCTAGTGAAAATGAATCAACTAGTTTGAATGATCTTGTAGATAAAGGTTGATTATTTTGTTTTTCTTACATTGTTTTTATGTTTCTTTTTTAGTGATTTTTGCTAGTTTCTCTCACCCTGGTCAAATGGCGGACAACGGTACTTCGTGACTTAAGTCGGTTCTTTTAGTTTCCCACAATAACTAATATTGTATATATTTATGCAATTCTTTGAATCTCTCTTCCAATTCTCATTTGAAAATGGACACTAATCTTGAAAAGTTGAAAAAGTATTTTCCCGCTCTGCCTCAGAATGCGATAACAAAAATTTACCGTGCTAGATGTGCAAGATTGAGATTGTTAATGAATCATGGAATTCCTGAAGATATTTGCTGGTTGATTGAAGCAAAGGTCCGATTATCAGGTGAGTCCTCTAACTCCTTCATTTCACACATGCCTGAAACAGGTAAAAGCACTTTTGCAAAGAAACGTCGTGCAAAACGACTAGAAGTTTGTCATCGATGTGCTAGATGGACTTGTAATACACAATGTCGTTCTTTAGGAATGGTATCTATAAATCGTGAAGATAAAATACAATTCATTAAGGATGGCCTGAGTAAGGAGTCTTTAGATAATCTTCTATTGACTCTTGAGACGCATCCTAGTGGAGATGTGCATTGTGCAATTCATGATTTATGGCCACTATTTCATAAAGAACATGATCGACTTAGTATTGGGAATCTGACTAAAAAACTGGATGGGAAGCCTATCCCCGACCCATAGAAGGCGTTTCAGCCATTCTTGGACGTAAAACCAAGGGAAGATGTGAGCCACAATCACAACTACCTATACATACACATGTTTTTTCAAAAGTAAATAAATAAATAAATAAAGAGAGAGAGAGAGAGTGTGTGAGAATCCAGCTGGCCTACATATACGTGTTATGATTGCCTTTCTAATTTCTCATCTATAAAACCCTCTCTTCCTTCCTTTCATTTCTACTCAACCCATACATTCAATAAATACAGAAGTGTGTAGAAATGGCAAGTTCCTCAAGTCATCATATAAGAAATATTTGTGTTTTCGGTGGATCTAGTCCTGAGAAAGAAAAGGAGTTTTTAGAATCAGCAAAGCATCTTGGTCAAGTGCTAGCTGAGAGAAAGATTCATTTAGTGTATAGGGGAGGCAGTCTTGGGTTAATGGGAGGTGTGTCAATAGCTGCATTTTTAGGAGGTAGTCAAGTTTTGGGGGTCGTCCCCGAAGCTTTAGCACAAGGGGACATCATTGGAAAAACAATTGGAGAGGAACTTCAGGTCTCCACAATGTCGGCTCGAATGAATGCAATGTTTAACCATGTTGATGCCTTCATTGCTTTACCAGGTGGTCTAGGTACATTGGAAGAGATCTTTCATATTTCCTCTTGGACTCAACTGCACATTCACCATAAACCCATAGGTTTGTTAAATGTTAATGGTTATTATGATAAGTTGTTGTCTTTTCTTGATCATGCTGTGAAACAGGAATTTCTAACATCTTCTGCACGACAAATCATAATCTCTGCTGCTACTGTTGAACAATTAATTGACCAACTACAATCCTTCATTCCTATAATTGATCCTTCCATGAGTCGCATAAATTGGTCAACTAAGAAAAGCCGTAAAAATTTGTTTTTCATTTCATAAAGCATGTGCATAATTGTTGTTATTAGGATGGCAGAGTAAAGGAGCTCTGTTGTTAAAGTGACTCTTGAGACGCATCTTAGTAACCATTCTTAACAAGGTCTATTATAATACTTCTTGAAATATTCAGGTTTACAAACTCTCGCATTGTTATCACTTAATTATGCTCATATACTTATTCTTAAACCTTAATTTACACACACACACACTTTAACATATGATTGTGGGTTGCATATTGGATTATTACATTATTTATGTTCTTTTATTAAAGGTAACAACTAAGGGAAAGGGATTGTATATAATTAAAAAAATAAAAAAATAAAAAAATGAAAAAAAGAAAAAAAAATGAAAAAAAGAAAAAAAAATGATAATAATAAAAATGTAGATAAGTTTGGTTTCGTAGCCTCCCTAACCTAAGCAATTAAGCCTGAAGGGGTGTTTTAACACCTAATACCCTAAAGTCAACTGACTTGGGAGCTATTGGCCCAACACTTGTTACATGGGTTGAGGAGAAAAGCTTAAGGAAATCAAACATTGCACTATCTATATATTAGTATCTGCGACCCGAGTTACTAAGCTCGTAGGGGTGTCTTAACACCTAATGCCCTAAGACCAACTGGTCTGGGAGTCATTACCTGAAAGCTCGTTACATGGGTTAAAGATGCATGGTGTTTTTAAATTATATGTATATATATTTAAAAAAAAAAAAGAAGACAAAAATAATAATGTCAACCCAAGGAAGTTAACCTTAAACATTAGAACAAAAATTTTGTTTTCTTCCAAGAAAAGCCCCATAATTATATGTTCATACATTGAGCACAAAAGAAAGGTTTATGAATATCTTGTTAAGAGGGATTGAGCAGGTATATAAATTTAACGAGAGTTTGTTTATCTGAATAGATTAATGGAAGTTAAATGATGAATACCTTGCTTTATGGAATTTGCAAATTGTTTTTCTATTTTAACGCTTTGATTACTAGGGATTAGTAATAAGCTGGTTAGGAGGTATGATTAGTACTTAAAAGTGCATTTTTATCATGGTTTTATATCATCATTTTGCACTTGAAGTATCAATAACTCCTTAACTAAAGCATGTTTTATAATAATATATCTAATAATATAAGATACCTTTAATTTATGGTAAATGTTCATTTTAAATGCAGGCCTATCACATAAATGAAAGGATTGATTGATGACTTTAAGAACTTAAATTGCAAGGGCAAAAAGATGACCAAAATTAGAAAAGAGATGTTGGTGCAATCCAAACCAGAACACTATTCGGTAATTCGATCATATCTGGAGCTGTAGAACTCAGCTTTAGGTCCACTTTATATGGATGGAAAGGTAAGAGATAGGCCTATAACTTTCATATGGAGCCCAAGATCTAAAAAGGCCATTTTCAAGTCCAAATTATAGCAATAAAAAAGAAGCCTGAATCTGTCCTCCAGCCCGAGCATTGTTCAGTATTTTGGCCATATCTGAAGTTCTAGTATTTTGCCTACAACTTTCATGTTTTCAAGTGGCTCCAATTTTGACGTTATCAATGACTTTTTGGGCAGACAAGAAAAGATAAGGATTGTCACCAAGTCAAGAGTTGGCCACCCACTCATCAATTAGTCATCAAATCAATAGCTCCCTATTTTGGCCTATAAAAGGAGGCATTTGCCATGCATTTAGGCATTTTGGTTTCCAGATCAAGATCATGCTCTTCCTTTCTCTCTTTGTATTTTTTGTAATGTTTTTGCTTTGCTTTCATTAATATCAAGTTTATGCCTTTCATTTCCTTTCATTTACTTAGTTAACTTTTATCTTGTTTATGTTCTTGTTTTGTTTATTTATTTTTCTCTCTTTTATTATGTTTAACTAAGTTTATTATGTCAAGGTGAAAAGGTTACACTAATAGTGTAAGAATAAGTATAGTGTAAACTTAATATGGACTTTAATGTTTGATACTAACATGTTTTGTATTTGTTATCTTGTTTACTCTTTAATACTTTGCTTGTTAAATGACTAATCTTGATTTATGTTGTATAACACTTGGTACAACAAATGCTTGGCACTTTTATAGCTCATACTGTATGGTATAACCGACACCTGAGCTATGAAAGGAACTTGATTTGTTGTTAACATAAGTTATAATCATGAATGCTTGACGAGATTTACAAGTATTAGCATTAATTGAATAAGATGACTAATGTAATCATGTTAACAATCTATAATCTGATTCGAACCTCCTTTGTGTGTGGTTTCCAATTAAATAATAAGAGTTTATACTATACTTGTTTGACATACCATTAGTGGAACCTCTAACCTTGACATTTGTTATTATCATTGTTTAATCGTTACATTAATATTCCATCTCAAAGTTCTTATCTTCTTCTTCTTCTTTTTCTTTATTATTATTATTATTATTATTATTTTTATTGTTGTTGTTGTTGTTGTTGTTGTAGTTATTACTATTACTATTACTATTATTATTATTATTATTATTATTATTATTGCTACTATTACTATTATTGTTGTTGTTGTTACTATTGTTGTTGTTTATAATTGTTGTTTATAATTTGTACAATTAACCTCCCTGTGGTTGGACCCCGGTCTTGCTGGGTTATTTATTACTTCGACACTCCTGCACTTAGGAGAAGACATCAATCTTTTAGTCGTGTCAAATGGTGCATACAAAAAGTATGAACATGACTATGTTTGTTATAGAGGATACATCATGAATACTCTATCCATCATGAATACTCTCTCCAACCAGATGTATGATCTTTTTCGATGCTACGAAGATCCTGTGAAAATATGAAATGTTTTGAAGACTAAATACAAAAAAGAAGAAGCAAGGTATTGAAAAAATATTTTTTTATGAAATATTATAAATTCGATATGGTGGACAACATGTCTATTATGACTCAGCTAGATGAGTTGCATGTTTTTGTATCCATAATTAAAGATTTGAATATTAAAATTTCAAAACCAATACAAGTGGTTGGCAATTATTGCATAGTTGCCACAACTTAGAGCAATTATTTGATCAATCTTGAAAAAGTCTTAAGAATGGTAACAAAGTGAATGTTGTTGATAATAAATCTAAAGGTAAAAACGTGTCCTAAAAGAGGAGGTTTACAGATTTTAACAACTCTAGCAATATTAATAATGTTGACCCTCCCAACAACTTCAAGAAGAATAAAAGATGTTTTCATAATGAAACAATAAAGGCATTAGAAAAAATTATAGGTTTTATAAAAAGTGCATGTTGGAGAATCCAACTAAGCAAATACAATAGATAAAGAAGAGGAATAAATGGTGATTGCTTGACCGTTTGTTATGATCGGCTTGTTTTAACTCGCAAGTGTACGAGTGTGCGATGTAGCAATTAACTCGGTAACATCGAGGTCATACCCATAGAAAGCTAGATCTAGAAATTAAGCTAGGTAATAGAAAAAATCAAGAGAAATTAAATTAAAAATAACTTGATAAAAAATAATTGATGGATTTCTTTTCAAAGATGAAAACGTGTAAATAGATTTTAAATG
>NW_011500667.1:97207-97342 GCF_000495115.2 Populus euphratica | reverse complement strand
TCGCCTCAACCACCATCATCCTTGATTTGGATCCAAAAAAGAGATTAACCAACTATGATTATGTATAAGAATACTTTAATAAATATAAAATAACTTGAATCAAACTAAAACAATAAGTTTTACAAACTAAAGAAC
>NW_011500667.1:96194-96729 GCF_000495115.2 Populus euphratica | reverse complement strand
CTGAATTTAAGCATCATATAAGGATACAAATGTACCTATTATTTGGGCTAAGATTGAAATTAAAACCTTGGGTGTTTGATGGTTGAAGTTTGCATACAATATAAGGTAAGTTTCGGCTTGAAATAGATTTTAATATTTAATAAATTAAAATTAAAGTTGAAGTTTCAACCACCAAGTGGGACAAACTTAAAGAGAAAAAGGCAAAAAAAACACATAGAACATATTATTATTATTATAGAACAATTCATTCTAATTATTGTTGTTGTTGTTAGAAAATAACTTGGGTGTACATTAAATGAAACACTCCATGTAATGTAATGAGATGGATTGGTATATTATTTTAAAATTCTTAGTTATGCAATGAAGATTTTTTATAAAGTTTTGTTCTAATTTCTGAATTGTTTTATGAAAAAAAAATATATTTTTTTGTATTTTTTACACAATCACACCCCCCAACTTAAATTTTGTTGGTCTCAAGCAAAACAAAACATAAAATCTTTGAAATAAAAAGAATAATAATAACTATAATTAGGCT
>NW_011500667.1:89330-96143 GCF_000495115.2 Populus euphratica | reverse complement strand
AACATTAGTATCTTCAACTTAGTGTATACATAATAGCAAATAAAGAAAAATAAGCATACTCAGATTCTCTAAATCAAATATCCATACAAAATTCCAAATTCAATCGTATTTATCAAGCAACCAATATAATTGATTCACGCGAATACTCAACTTGTAATCTTCCCTTCTTACTACTACAAACAAGGTAGTAAACTAGAGAAATATCTATATTTTTTTTCTTTTTTTTTTAAGATATTATTTATTATTTGTCTTTAAGTGGTCACTTTTCTTTTGACGCAAATATAAACATTTATGATGAATGCACCCGCTTACTCACAAAGTCACAAACTTAAAGTGATTTTGGATACTCATATTTCAAGCTGCCGTTTGATATAAAGATAAATATTTATGATGAATATCCCTAATTACTGAACAACTCAAAATTTATTTAATTATCTAATAATTATTACTCTATGTATTTAAACCTTGTTTAGGACTAGATGAAAAGGAATGATCACAAGTAAAGCATCACACTTATCTTTTATGCATAATCACACAACTCACCCAACTTTTACAAGGAAAGATGTACTTTAATAATCTTAAAGAGAACCAAAAGTATGTTATATCTTACTTTATAAAATATTATATATGTTTTAGGGCAATGTTCAACACAATAATAAATCCAAAAATATAATATTGATATTAAAAAAGTCTTATTCACCTACGAATGCAATTTATTTTTTTCAAACAAGCATGGCCATCTTAAGCATTCAACATAATTAAATATATAAAATTAAGTTATCCTCAATGTAAAAAAAAATAGAGAAGAAAAGAATAAAGATTAGAAAATTATTACTCCCTTTTTTTTTCAAGGATGAATGTCTGATTGAATTGGACATGATTTAACTTCTTGCTTGATTATTTTTTTTTTGTACCTGTATATCATAAATAAAAGAAAACATCAAACCAATTTTATTTTTTTTGCAAATAAAGCACCTCACACCCCCCAACCCCAACTTAGAATAATGCATTGTCTCTAATGCATGAACAAGTAAATATAAGAGTCTAAAAGAAAAGGAAAGGAAAAAGAAACTCATTACTTGTGATACTACAATGGTATTGGATCTTCAAGATCCAATGTCTCAACTCCAGCCACAGTTTTCAAGACAAGGTTTCAATCAATGACCATTTACTTTGAAAACATTTCCATTCTTAGGATTTTCTACCTCAAAAACACCATGCTCAGACATGGATTTAATAACAAATGGACCAATCTATTTTGTCCTCAACTTTCTAAGAAAGAGATGTAATCGTGAATTATACAAGAGAACCTTTTGACCAACATGAAAGGATTTTCTAAGAATATGTTTATCATGCAAAGTTTTCATATTCTGTTTTGAAATTTTTGCATTTTCAAATGCATCATTTCTCGGCTCCTCTAATTCATCCAATTGAAGTTTTTTATTTTTTCCAACCTCGTTTTCATTATCATTGAATTGCCAAATTACCTGATATGCATGGTGCTCAATCTCAATAGGGAGATGACAAGACTTTTCATAAACTAGCCTATCAAGAGACATTCCTAAAGAGGTCTTCTAAGCAGTACGATATGCTCACAAAGCATCAACTAGTTGTAAGGATCAATCTTTATAGGTTGGGTTGACTATTTTCTCTAAAATGTTCTTGATCTCCCTATTTGCCAACTTAGCTTAGCCATTAGTTTGTGGGTAATTGGGGGTATTGATCTTATGAATTACACCATATTTTTTCATCAACATCTCAACGGGCTTATTATAAAAATGCTTTCCCCCATCACTAATCATAGCCCAGGGCATGCTAAAATGAGAGAAAATATTTTCTTTCAGAAATTTAACCACAACTCGATGGTCGTTGGTTCGAGATATAATGGCCTCCACCCATTTAGACACATAATCAAAAGCTACAAGGATGAATTGGTAACCAAATGAACTTGGAAAAGGTCCCATGAAATCAATCCCCCAACAATCAAATATTTCTAAAATAAGAATGGAGTTAATGGACATCATGTTATGCCTAGTGAGGTTACCTAGTCATTGGCATCGATCACATGCAATACAAAAGACATAAACATCTTTAAACATAGTGGGTCAATAAAACCACACTGCGAGATCTTGGCAATGGTTTTCTTGAAAGAGAAATGCCCACCACAGGCAAATGCATGATAAAAATTAATGACTCTTGGAATTTCATGATCAGGGATGCACCGCCTAACAATTTGGTTAGGAAAGTATTTAAATAGGTAGGGGCCATCCCAAAAAAAAGTACGCACATTACGCAAGAATTTTTGTTTGTCAAGTTTAGACCAATGAGAAGGAATCCGACTTGTGGCTAGGTAATTTGCTATGTCAGCATACCATGGAGAACCGGCGACAGTACTCGCAGAAAATAAATTTTCATCATCAAGGAGTTCATTTATTGGAGATTCATCAATTATGGTCTTATAGCTTGAAAGACGAGACAAATGATCAGCCACTACATTCTCTACTCCTTTTTTATCTTGAATTTCAAGGTTAAACCCTTGGAGTAGGACGATCCATCAAATCAAGCGTGATTTGGCATCTTGTTTTGTGAGCAAGTATTTCAATGTTGCATGATCAGTGAAAACAATAACAAGAGATCCAACCAAATAAGACCTAAACTTGTCTAACGCAAAGACCACAGCTAAAAGTTCTTTTTTAGTTATAGTGTAATTCAATTGAGCATCATTTAAAGTCTTACTAGCATAATAAATAACATGAGGTTTCTTATCTGTTCTTTGCCCTAAAGCAGCCCCAACCGCAAAATCACTAGCATCACACATCAGTTCAAATGGTAAAGACCAATCAGGAGCTTGCATGATTGGTGCAGTTGTCAACAACCCTTTAAGCTTTTCAAAAGCTTCTTGACATTTTGATGTCCAATCAAATGGGACATCTTGTGACAACAAGTTACATAATGGTTTGGCAATGGTACTAAAAGAATGAATGAATCTTCGATAAAAACCAGCATGTCCTAAAAAAGATCTCACATCTTTCACAGTCTTAGGGGTAGTTAATTTTTGAATGACTTCCACTTTTGACTTATCTACCTCTATCCCTTTTGAAGAGACAATGTGACCTAAAACAATGCCATGTGTCACCATAAAATGACACTTCTCCCAATTGAGTACAAGATTGCTCTCTTCACACCTTTCAAGAACTTTTTCTAGATTCATTAGACACAACTCATAAGAATCCCCATAAACTGAAAAACCTTCCATGAAAACTTCTAAAAAAATTTCCACCATGTCACTAAATATACTCATCATACAATTTTGAAAAGTAGCTGGTGCATTACACAAGCCAAAGGACATTCTTCTATAAGCATAAGTACCAAAAGGACAAGTGAAAGTGGTTTTTTCTTGGTCTTCTAAAGAAATCTCAATTTGGTTGTAACCTGAGTATCCATCCAGAAAACAATAGAAAGCTCTTCCAGCTACTCTTTCAAGCACTTGGTCTAAAAATGGAAGCGGAAAATGGTCCTTCCTAGTCACCATGTTCAATTTACGATAATCAATGCACATACGCCATCCAGTTTGGATTCTAGTTGGTACCAGCTCATTATTTTCATTCTTCACTACCGTGACTCCAGATTTTTTTGGGACAACTTGGGTTGGACTAACCCATTTTGAGTTTGCAATAGGGTAAATGATACCTGCATCAAGTAGCTTAAGCACTTCACCTCTCACTACTTCCTTCATGTTTGGGTTCAATCGTCTTTGCATTTGCCTCACAGATTTAGCCTCTTCTTCAAGATAGATTCTATGTGTACATAAAAGAGGGCTAATTCCTTTCAAGTCAGTAATTTTCCACCCAATTGCTTTCTTGTGTTTTCTCACCACTCTCAAAAGTTTGTGTTCTTGCTCTATGCTAAGTTTTGATGAGATCACAATAGGATATGATTCATCTTCCCCTAGAAATGCATACTTAAGATCACTCGGTAAAGGCTTCCTTTCTAGTTTATCAGGCTGGACAAGAGATTCCTCAACTTTCACTTGGGGTGAAATCAAAGGCTCAAATGATGGGGTCCATTGACCTATTGACATAATAGGCATTGGATCTAGATAAGTCTCGAGTTCTCTTACTTCCTCATCAACACATTCCAAAGAACAAAATCTTTCATCATGAATTAAAGTTCTCTCCAATGGATCCTTGATCCACACTCTCTCAAAGTGTTCTTGACAAACTGTTTGGATGAAATCTACCTCTCTAATGTCCTCATGTTCCCCGATTTGTTTGGAGACATTGAATATGTTCATCTCCACAGTCATATTCCCAAAAGACAATTTCATCACCCCATTCCTACAGTTAATTAAGGCATTGGATGTAGCTAGGAAAGGTCTCCCTAAGATGACTGGGATGGGGGCATTAGAACCTTGAATTGGTGCGGTGTCTAACACTACAAAATCAACAGGAAAGTAGAATTTATCTACTTGGACCAACACATCCTCAACGATACCCCTAGGAATCTTGATTGACCTATCAGCTAATTGAAGGGTGATTCGAGTAGGCTTGATTTCTCCTAAACCTAATTGTTCGTAAACAGTGTAGGGTATTAAATTCACACTTGCTCCTAAATCCAACAAAGCTTGATCTATCTTATGACTTCCAATAATGCATGAAATGGTAGGACAACCAGGATCTTTGTATTTGGGAGGGGTCTTAAACTGGATGATAGCACTAGCATGTTCAGTTAGAAAAGCTCTTTCTTTCACATTCAATCTCCTTTTGACTGTGCATAAATCCTTAAGAAACTTTGCATAAGATGGAACTTGTTTAATTGCATCAAGGAGTGGAATATTGACTTTCACTTGTTTGAACAATTCATAGATTTCTGAGTTCATAAGATCTTGTTTAGGTTTCCCTAACCTTTGTGGAAATGGTGCTCTAGGAACAAATTCTAAATCACTCATTTTGACTCCAATTTTTCTTGAATCATCTCCTTTCTCACTCATCTCTTTCTCATTTATCTCACCTTCTTTGTCACTCAAACTCTCATTTGTCACTTGTGTTTTGATTCCCTCTTCACTTTCCCTAGATTTCTCCTCTATAATACCTTTAGGAATCCTAAAACCTACACCTTTGTCAACAATCTTTCCACTTCTAAGGGTAGTGATGGCTTGGACTTGTTCATGGTTTGAAGGTTCACTAGGTGAGGATTCACTCATGTGTACCTGACCTCTAGGATTGGGCATTGGTTGAGCTGGGATTTTTCCCTTCTCTTGAATGCTTAGTGATTGAGTCAACTTAGTTAGTTGACTTCGAATGTCATCTAAGGTCCTATTGGTCTGGTCTTGGAATTTGTAAACTTGGTTGTTGATTCCTCCTTGCGTTTGCATGAATTGTTGAAGAGTATCCTCTAAGGATCTTTTATGAGGTGGTTGGTATGTGTTATGTGTGGGAGCATGAAATGGTTGGGGTAGAGGTTGAAATGCTTGAGTTATTGAAGAGCCCTTATTTCTCCATCCAAAATTTAGGTGGTTCCTCCATCCAGGATTATAGGTCTCAGAGTAGGGATTGCCTACTTGGTTTGGAAATGGCTTTCTAACATTACTTGAATCAAAAGTTTGGCCATATAGCACTTCTTTAAAGGCTGGAATGGTAGGACACCCGGTTGTTCTATGCCCTTTACTCTCACACACAACAAAACTCTACTTTTGTTGTTCACTCATGACATGCACTTTTTTAAGCTCAAGAGACTCTACTTTCCTAGTCAATGAGGTTAATCTAGCATTGAGGTCATTAGTCTTTTTCAATTAGAACTTACCACTTGAATGAGAACTGATGTTTCTAGACTTAACATGACGTGGGAGAGAGGTCTCCCATTGCTTTGTGTTTTCAACCAATTGATCAAAAAAATCAAAGGCCTCACTTGGTTCTTTGTCATAAAACTCACCATTACACATGGTTGACACTAGCTTTTTAAAATCTGCGGTAAGAGAGTCATAAAAGAAACTCACTAACCTCCACATCTCAAAACCATGATGAGGGCATGCATTTAACAAGTCTTTGAACCTTTCCCAAGCTTGGTGAAATGACTCATTTGGACTACAAGAAAAATTCATCATTTGACGTTGTAAAGCTGCTGTCCTATGAGTGGGGAAGTATTTTTTCAAAAATTCAGCTTGCATTTCTCTCCATGTACCTATAGACCTAGGACGCAAGGAGTTTAGCCAAAGCTTGGCTTTATCCTTTAGAGAGAATGGGAACAATTTAAGCCGAATGGTTTCCTCGGTGCATGTTCTATCAATAAAAGTATTACATACCTCTTCAAAGTCTTTAATGTGTATGTATGGATTTTCAGAATCCATACCATGAAATGTGGGAAGAAGTTGAATCATGCCCGGTTTCAAATTGAAAGCTTGTTGGTTAAGAGGTAAGATAATACACGAAGGTGTACTTTGTCTAGCTGGGTGAAGATACTCTCTAAGAGTTCGAAAATTAGGTTGATCATTTAATTGTGGAGGTCCATTACCTTGAACAATCTCTTCACCCTCTACATTTTCAACATTAGCCATTATGAAAAAATTAATATAACAATTTTATGAATATAAAAAGAAAGGAAAAAGAAGAAGAAAAAGAAGATTGCAAATAAAAGTAAATGAAATGTAAAAGATAAAGTAATAGCTCAAAAATAAAAATACAACAAATTAAGAAATTCACTCTCCAACTAATAAGCACTATTAACAACAATAAACATTAAAAGATAATTATAACAAGCTTGAATAAACAAAAGGCGGTAATACCGACCAAGCACTTTAGACAATAAATATAAGAA
>NW_011500667.1:75092-89320 GCF_000495115.2 Populus euphratica | reverse complement strand
AAAAATAATCACAACAAAACAACAAAAAATAAAATAAACAACAGGCGTTGATACCAGCTAAGTACTTTAAAAAAATAATCACAAAAATACAACAAGATAAAACAAAATAAACACGAGGCGGTAAAACCAACCTTATAATATAAACAATAAATATTATAAACTAATTAGAATAAACATAAAAAAAATAGTTGTTCCAATCAAAATCTAACAATTAGTAGTCCATTCCACAGTCCAATATCCGAAAAGTTGAGGACAATTTTTTTTAGGTGGTAAAACCAGCCAATTAATTTTTTTATATGATTTTTTTTTCCAGTAATCAAATCTAAAATTGTTACCTTTGCTTGCTAGCTTTCCGGCAACGGCGCCAAAATTGTTTGACCGTTTTTTATGATCCGCTTGTTTTAACTCGCAAGTGCATGAGTGTGCGATGTAACAATTAACTCGGTAAAATCGAGGTCATATCCATAGAGAGCTAGATCTATAAATTAAGCTAGGTAACAAAAAAACTCAAGAGAAATTAAATAACAATTGATGGATTTGTTTTCAAAGATGAAAACCTGTACATAGATTTTAAATAACAAAAAAAAATAAGTCTTGGTCCAAATCAATTTTAATGGTGATGTATTGGTGATTCTTTTAATATATAGAAGATGACTCAACCTAATATCAACGATAGTGATATTAGATCAGAAGATATTACAATGAAGTTTAAAAAGATGAAGATTGATTATTGCTTTAGAATGAACAAGTAATTTCATATTAAGTAAGACATTGAATCAAGCAATCTCTATACCAAAACTAAAGTTTGTGCATAAAAATTCAAGATTATAACATTACCTAAATGATTTCTAAAATTTCTTTACAATAATAAATCATTCATGAAGAAAATAAAAAGATAAACATTAAGATTCATTCATAACCTAAAGAACTCACCTCAATCACCATTATCCTTAATTTGGATCCAAGAAAGAGTTTAGCCAACCATGATTATATATAAGAACACTTCAATAAACATGAAAGAACTTGAATCCAACTAAAATAATAAGTTTTACAAACTAAAGAACCGAAATCTATAAAGAAGAACACAATACAATTTCAGAAAAAATTCGGACACAAATCTGACTCTAACTTTGGACAGCAATTCGACCCTCTTAGAAGCTTTTTTTGGAGAAGTCTATTAGAGACATATTTATAGGCAATTCTGTCACCTTTCCAGATCATTAAAGAACAGCTCATTTGGACACCTGAGTCAAAAGTTATGGGCAAAACACCGAAAGGTGTTCTGAAAAATCAAATCAAGACAACTTTACAACTACTTTGGTGCACGTTTTTCTTCCTCATTTATAAGGTGTCTCCTTCTTCTTTTTGACCCAAAATAATGTTAAAATATCCCCTCCAGCTTTCCATCCATGTGCTTGCCTTCTTGGATCAATGGATTACCCAAAATAAATCAATTGTTATTTATTGTGTGGACATGTAAGATCATGGATGATGCTTGGGCTGATTTGAAGGCTAATTTCGGGCTGAATTTAAGCATTATATAAGGATATAAATGTACCTATTATTTGGGCTAAGATTGAAATTAAAACCTTAAGTGTTTGATGGTTGAAGTTTGCACATAATATAAGGCAAATTTAGGTTTGAAATAGATCATATGATAATCTTTTCTAGGATTGGAATATAATTGATTTTTTTGGGGAAAATTTGGAGCACCTATTTGAGTCAAGATTTTCTTCAAACTTTAACTAAATTTCTCTTCAATTCTTTGTTCTAAATCTTGAAATTAAATTTTCTGATGTAATCCATTTAAGCTCCAAGAACCTAGCAAAATATTAAAAGAAACTTCATTACTAAAAAGCACATCAATTATTATAAAAACTCAAATAAAAACAATAAATACATATGTAAAATAAAAAACTTAATGATACTTTTGATGCACAATCAATGATCATGGTGACTTGAATATATATTAGAATAATCTATGAAATTAACATGGTTATTAACACTAAATCTTTTGATTGATGGTATGATTTTGCTACCACTACCCATATTTGCATTGATAAATACTTTAAAAATGTTAAAGAAGATAAATATTTCGTTATGCATAACAATGCTAAAGCAAAAATTATTGGAAAAGAAGTTATGAATCTTTCTTTTATTTTCAAAAAAATTACTTTAGTCTACGTTATATCTACAATTATGTTGTGTAGGAATGGAAATAAAGCAATTTTAGAGGTTGAAAATTTGATCTTGCTTAAAAAAAGGTATTTTTGTAAGAGCTATTAATATGCTACAATATTCAATTTTAATATTATTAATAATAAGAGTAATATTTCTATTTATATTATCATATCTCATTATGACATAATAATTAAGCAAAAGTTAATGTTAGAACCTTAAAGTTTATGTATAAAAATGGAATGATTTTTATAATTATGAAACTTGAGATAATTGTGAGATTTATATAGAAGAAAACATGAAAAAGAAATCATTTCTATAGGTTGAAAAGATAATGATATTATTGATTTAGTATATTAAGTTATTTGAGAATTGAATAACTTTTTAATTAGAGGTTATAGTAAGTATTTTAGTACATTCATTAATGATAGTTTCAAATATATTTATGTTTATTTGATAAAAATTAAGAATTAAGAATTTGAAAAGTTAAACTTTATAATAAAATTGAAAAAAGTGATATAAGAGATGAATATTTCTTTATGTGGTTTTTTAATATTACAAAGAAAATGGAATTATACTTCAAGAAAGTGCTCCATAAAACCTACAACAAAATGAATCGGTGGAAATAAACAATAAAACATTGTTTGAAAAGGTAAATGTCATGATTTTCATTGTTAAATTGCCAATTAATCTCCAGGAAGAATATTTGCCAACAACTTTTCATGTATATAATGATTCACCTTTAAAAAATATAAAATATAAAGGAATCATGAAATGTTAAAAGCCTAACCTAAATCACTTTAGAGTTTGGGGTTGTTTAGCTTATAATAGAATACTCGATCTAAAAGGAATATAGTTGAGACCAAGAGCCAATACAAGTGTTTGGTGGGAAATACTAAATATTTAAAAGCTTATAAGCCATTAGATGTTGATTTCAATGTTACTGTGAAATAAAAAAATATTGATTTTATTAAGAATAAATATCTTAGTGATTCTAATAATGATCTAGATTTAGATAACATGTAAAAAATAGATATAAACTTAACACAAAAAAAAACTTAATGACTCATTTAATGAGATTAGAAAACGTCAAAGAGAAAAAGTATAAAAATAATTAAATCCTAACTTTTTTTATACACAAATGGTAACTTTTCTCATGGAAGGGTACTGTAAACTTATGGTTAATAAAATGCCTATATTATTATTAGTTCAAAATAATCTCAAGTTTTATGGTAAAACAATGGCATCCATAGATACTATCTTTTTAAAAAAAGACAATTGATAAGAAAATCAATTCTTTTATTTTAAAAATATATATTTGATTCTTAACTTACCTTAAGAATCAAAACTAATTGATTGCAAATAGGTATTTAGAAGGGAATATAATATACAAAACTTTTAAAGCTAGGTATTTATAGGGTTTAGATAAAAAAAAATATTAATAATTTCGATACATATACTTTAATAACTGGAATAATCTCTATAAAAATAGTGGATGAAAGACTCGAAGCACCTAAAAGACAGAGTGAATTAGGTATTTTAAAATTACACCTAAATATTTTGATTTTAAACGAAACAATTATAAAAAACACAATAATACAACATAACAACTTCTACTTTATAAGCTTGGGCCTCTACTATACCCATAATGTATTTTAAGGCTAAGCCATACCTTATCATGAATCATTTTACAAGTTAATGACTCAAATCTTTATGACAATCCTTTTACACTGGGGTTAAAATCAAATCCATCAATCTTATTTGCATGTCTAACATTGAAACCAATTGAAATTACAATAAGAATAAGGTCAAACCAAACACAATATTTTTTATAGAGATAGACCAAAATACATACAAGCTTTCATATAAAGGTTCACAATTGAAACCCAAGTGATTATAGTATCACTTACACTTTAACAACAAGTTTCACTAAAAAAATAAAAACAAATGCATTACTAGATATATTATAAAGGAAATGGACTCAAGTTTTTAATACTGGTGATCTAAATTTTTAGGTGAGGTAGGTTGTGTAATAAATATGTAGAAGAATAATCAAGAATAAACTTAAAAAAAAAAAAGATGATAAAAGTTATTTCATGTTATCAAATGAAAAATCATTTCAAATAACATATCAGATTCACGCTACCTAATTCATGCTACTAATTAAAATAACATGCCAATAAAGACATAATATCAACTGACTTACAAATATATTTTGTTCTTTTGGCATCACAAAAAGGAATCCATGTAAACTAATATCATATATTTTGTATAAGCATGAAAAATCATTAAATACAAAAAAATACATGCATAAATAAAGTTGTTCAAGACAAATAAAAAATACATGAAATAAAATTGATCAACGATGATAATTGGCATGCCACACGTTAGTACTAGGCATTATTCCAAATAGATTTAATGGGATCCTTTTATTTCGCCTGTTCATATGAACAATATCCATTGTTCATCCAAATGAAATGTTAAGTTTCTCAAAACACAAACATAATAAAAACAACAATTTTAAAATCTTTCAAGAATTTTAAGGATCAAATTAGACAATCTACAATTATTTAGGATTTATACAAAGATACTTGGATATCATTTTTTCTTATGAAGTTTGATAAACTATTCAAAGTTGACTTGTCACAAACCATAAACACTAACATTATACTATTGCTAATAGGAATCTAAATAAACCACTTTATCAGAAATCTCCATAACTATTTTAAAAGAAAAATTGTCATGCCTTGAGGTTTAACTTTTTTTTTTTCTCTATTTTGCCTATATGTATAGGTGTATGTAGAGTGTGTTTGTGTATATAGAAAAATACAAGGCATAGTAGTGAAAAAATATAATCAATTAATGGAAAAATATTACTTTTCTCCTTAAAAAATATCACATATATTATTTCAAGATAATTTTATAAATATATGTAATTAAGTTCATACTTGAATTTTCTAGATTGAAAATTGTAATCTCCTAAATTAATTACATTTTAATATATAATTTTAAAAATTTATTTATAATCATGTTTTAGTTAATTAATCATCATACTTTAATTTATTATCAATTATTTGTAATGTGTGTGACTCAATAGACTTCTAATATAATGACTCAAATATAAATTATAATCTTAATCATAATTTAATTATAAATAGTAATTTATTTTTATTTCAATTAAAAATCATCATGAAAAAGTCGTACTTGCTTAATCAATAAAAAACACTCTTTTATATTAGATATATAATAAAATTTATATTTATGACATTAACTATGAAAATGTAAAAAGAAAAATAATTTTAATGTTTTAAATTGTTGAACTCGTAAAGAAAAATTATGAGGAATCTTTTAAATATGTTTTCCAAACTAAGTGTAAATTTAAACAGTCCTCTGATTTCAATTTTTTCAAATAATTGAAGTACTACCCTGTTTTTGAAAAATACGCTCCAGCATGGAGCAGTGGAAAGAGGCATATAGTACCGTTTAAAAATAAGAAAAATTACAATTTAACTGTTAATACAGAGCATGGAGCAGGGAATTGATGGCAGGATTCTTTTTAGAACCATCCTTTAGTTTATTGATAACACGAACAGGTAAGGGAGACAGACCAGAGAATACAAGGCAGGTACGCCCCCTTTTTTCCTTGAATTCCCATTGCACGACCACAGCGGATCAAGCCGCTAATTATAGCTGCTTCGGGGAAGGCTTGCCCTTCGCGCATGTCTGGCACTCGAGAAAAAATAGCCAAGAGCAGGAGCCATGACTCTCAGTACTGGCTCTCAGTACATGTAATGATTGTTAATACCAAACTGTAGATTCAAAATATTGTCACTGATCTGAGCTTCTCTGACTTCAATAGAAAATGAAAAATAAAAACCTGAAAAAGCATAAGCTTATATAGAATAAAATATACACATCTATCTGAATTCCAAGCTAGCTTCTACCATCTGCAATAAATTTCTAATCTTTCTTCTTTTGTGCCTAGTGAAAGCTCCGTTGGTTGAATACCAGGGACACCGGTACCCAGGATACGGTGCCACGAACAACACCAAAATGGCGACACTGCAAATAAATGTTTTTCTTGAACACATGGTCCTCACATTGCCAATTTGACAATGTATTCAGTTTTTTTGGTGCAGATATGGTAGTCAGAAAGAGCAATTTAGCAATTGTTGCCTGGACAGTATTAGCGTGCCAATATAACAACGTACTTGTTATCTATGAAGGTTCCCTATCCCCATCCCTGTTCAAGACCACCGCCTTAGTAGCTGTGGTTGATGGTGGCCTATTGATCTTCTCAAGCAACCTACTGAATGCTAACTTCACAGGTATGCATGCAACTGTAGTTGGCCCAGATGTCTCAGGTTTGATTAGCCCATCCATTTTACCATTACCCGTATCTTGTACAGGATTCCTAACAAAAATCTGCTTGATACCAATTGATGACAGGGTTCTTGTTTTTTGATTAGATGGTAAGCTTACTTTCTTTGGCATCTTTCTAGGGAACTTCTTTTGTGCCGAAGGCTGGGGAACATGAGGTAGGCTCTTCCTTGCCAGGTTTACCTTGTAACTGAAACTGCCCCCACTTGATTTCCTAAATGGAACTCTTTTTTCTTGATCCATAAATTGAATATCCTCAGCAGCAGCATCGAAGCCCGACAATGATAATAAATGTGGGCGTGGTACCCTAGAATTGGTCCTTCTTGCAGTCCGCCATGCTGGTTGAAGTGATGTACTTTCGTCTTGGTCAACTGCTTCATTGCTATAATAATCATTTGAAGGAAACTGATCATTTGAAGGAAACTGAGTTTCAGATGAACCATCTTCAACAGCTTCAATTGGTATCGGATGTCCTATTATTGCCTTCCCATCAAACTTGCTGATGAGAGAAACAATAGGTACACGATCTTTTTGGTAGCTTGATTGGACCTTCAAATCCACATCTACTAACAAAGATCTTGCCCTTCCCCCAAAATTGTGCTGGCCAACAAATATTGGATTGGAATGCTCCCCCATGTCTTCCCAATGTCTCCTGAAAGTATGTTGATCCTCCAAACCCATGCCTTGCCATTTTATCATATCACGACCAGTATTATTTCGATCTCTGGACACAAACCTTGATGGAAAAGAGCAAAGTCTATTACCAAGACGATACATTTTGGACCCAAAATATTTTCTGCCCAAATTGGCATCATGGGCACCAAATGCCCTTTGGCTTGAGATACTTCCTTTCATCCCATGGAAGGTTCCTTGAGAAGCTCCATTAGAACCTTTTCCATATTCCATATTGGCAGGCTTCTGTGTAAGATATCGAATGTTCCTTTTCCCCTTCAATTTCCATTTAGACATTGCTTCATGTGCAAGAAAATGTTCATCATGGTAAAGGTCATCCATGTCATCAGAAGATAACAATCCATCAGACTCCTCGCTGCTTGTACTAGCATGTTCTAATGTTGCTTCAGGCTGTCCCAGAGCATCCTGCTCAGCTTCTATAGGGAAAGCAACATCAAGACAGACAAATAAATAAATAAACGCTAATGAGACAAAAGCAATAAATAGTGACTTCTGAAGTAGAAGAGATATTATGAGCCATGACTCAGACAACTGACATTTGACACAAACAATTAAAATTAAACTAAACCATCAATTTCTTGGTACACAGAATCACAATATTTGTGAGAAAGGAATGGTAAATACTTAACCTGAAAAAATAACCATTTCTTTGTCCACATCTGGTTCAGTCTGAGAAGAATCAGACTCGGATTCAGATGAATTAGATCCAGACAAATCAGATTCAACATCTTCCATAAATCCAGATGAAGAGTCTTCTTCATTTGAAGAACCAGGATGGGAATGCAACTCGGCTTCAAAACCAGAAGGAAAGAACTTATTCTGGTGTGGAGGAATGTCCTTTTCATCCATAGAATCACTAGAATCAGCTGGCAAGTAAACACATCTAGTCCTCTTTGCCTGGAAAATAGCTCCCATCTTCTCCACTCCTGAAAGAGAAACAAAACTAGTCAAATTGCAATAGCTGTGGGATTCCAAATTTTGCATAGTTTTCCATACTTCAATAAGCAAGAGGGCACCGTCACATCCCTCGGCTAAACATCCCCCAACCAACCCTTGTGACTAACTTTATTTTCCTAAAGAATGTTTTACCATTTGCATGAGGGGTTATTTCCACATGAGGGAAGGTGTCAGAAGGATCTTCATATTTGTTGTCTGCTACAGGTCTTCTCCAAGAACCATCTAAATCAACGGAGGATGAAAATTTTCTCTTTAAGGCAGTCCTCCGCCCAAAGTCTTGCGAACCTCTCATCCGCAGAATTGCCTCATTATGAAATTCCGAGACTGACTGATCTCCATCCTTGGCTTTCAGTGGAATTCGTGGGCTGCCTGGAATCTCTATATCAACTCCTCTCAAAGTTTGGTTCAATTTAACATCATCAGGTTTTCCACTATAATTTATTGAGCCTTCTGAAAATGCACCGAGCTCGGTCTTCACAGACCCAGATGATTTACTTCTTGGGCAATCAGAAGCAACACCAGATGCTCCTTGCTTTCTCAAGAGTTGCTTTTCAAGCTCAAGGGCATGTAGAATTGCATCTTCTCGACGTGCATATTTCTCTCTTTTCTTGATTGGCATGCCCATGGCAGATTCAGCCCTTTCAATACAATCAGAAAATTCAGCACACCGAAATGCCTTCACACGCTTCGACTTTTCTAAATTGTACCAGTCCCTGAGAAGAAGTAGCAGCATGTTGAAATCAGAATGAAGATGTGACAGATATTGAGAGATGGGAAAATCAAATAACTTGGAATAAGGGCAAGGAACACCTGGTTTAACTAGTAAAACACTTAGTGGAATATCAATAACTTAAATACCAATTGATTGCATTTTTTTCACCAAGCCAAGTTTAAGAATAGTTAAACCTCAATAAGTTATGACTGCATAGAAAAGAGGATAAACACGAAAAAGTTAGCATAATGAAGACCAGATAACCAATGCAATGCTTGTTTTTCAAGAAACAAAATCATGGAAAATTGCAGAATCTATGGACTCTGCACAAAGAGTTATTTTGGTACTCAAATCATGTTTGTTTTCTTTCAAGACAGACATTAGAATGCATTTAGAAAATTTGCAAATCATGCAATGACTTTTACTTCATAAAAATACAATGGAGATTGCCTTCGTCTTTTTTCATTTTGACATCAGCAAGTGACAGATCACGAGAAGCAGAGTTTAAAGGATGGATTTTGACGAACCTTAGATGGAACATCCATGCAAGGTGGCAGGGATGAGTGCAGTAATTTCAATATGAATTGATCAAACTAGTACAAGATTAACTATTTTATGGTGGTCGTGACACTGTAAAAAATGAAGCAATCATCAGAACAGAACTCTAACAGGAACAACGATTTTATCAAGATATTCTAACAATCCGTCATTGCCAGAGTAGTCCAAATATGCTTTAAGATTTTGCAAAAACACCGAATGGGGAATATGCTTTTAAGACTCTGCAAAAGGGTTGTTAGGATTAAATTGCACAGAATGGGGATTGAAAGATAACTAAAGGCAAAAGATAGGATTGAAACAATCAGCCCCACTCACAACACCTAATGCAAGAACTCCAACAGAAAATTGCAGCTATTATCTACCCAACTAACTAACTACGATCTTAAGCTAAATGGAATTGTGCAAAAATTAGAAGCTAAAGTTTGGACTTCTCAATTATTAATACAACAACAGACCAAAGCATTTATCGTCTCTTTTCAGCAATCATTGTCTAATTAAAACGACAAAACGTTACTATAATTCCAATAAGAAAGACTTACACGCTAGCATCATCCCTTCCAAGGAGTTTGACCGGAGTCCCTGTTCGCGGCGATGTTAGATTATACTCTGCCAGTTCATCCGCCTCCATTATCTGACCAGGCCACCACGACCCGTTTCTTCTCCGCACCCAAACAATCGGACCAATGTTACCATCCGCCGCCGTCCTCGAACTCTCCTCCATCCGCACCCCTTCTCTCTATTTGTAAATGTAAAGTCAGGTTTTTTATTTTTTTTATTTTTATTTTACATAAAAAAAAGGAGGAAAATCAATCAATCAGCCTCCTGAGAAGAGAGAGAAGCGGATGACCCGGAAAGAGGCGTAAGTGGTTGACCTGGGTAAAGAGAATTGGGTTTCCATTCAGAATTGAATACTTTTCATTCTCTTTTCTATTAGGTATTTTTTTTTTACTGATTTGTTCTAAAAATTCCCCCTTTTTTTCTTTCTAAAAATTAAATATATAAATGCTAATGAGACGTATAATAGATAGGGTTTGTTTGTGATACAAGGCAGGTGGATGGCTGATTTTGGTTCGTTAGGGATATCTTTGTTTGGTTTTAGAAGGGGAAAAAATAAAGAACTAACAGGCAAGAACTAGAGGAGGAGGAGGAGGAGGAGGAAGAAGAAAAGAGTGAAGTTGAAGGACGAGTGGCGTACCGGTGGTACCTCACTGATACTTTACGCGGAAAACTCAACGACTCTAACGATGTCCTTGTGATCTGTATCGTTTTGGGCCTTCCATGGTTTTTGGTCCGTGGTTTTTTTTTTTTTTTAATTTGAACCAGTTACAAATTTTAAAAAAAAAAATAATAATAATGTTGGGAAAAATTTCTAGAAAATAGAATAGTTTAACACATCTACTATTTTAAATTATGATTTAAATAAAAATCATGATTCAAAATTATAAATTTATTATATATAACCGTGAGTCATAATTTTTGTCATGAGGGGTTTTTTAATCATTTATATGTTCTCTAGCCATTGTTTCTACCAAAAAAAAATATTGTAAGATTCATAAAACCCTTGCCTTCAATTTCCCAAATAAGCCTTTGATCATCCATCAAAATACCAAAGTTCATCTTCTTTTTATCTCCATAAGTTTTTCTACTTTTTTTTTTAGCAAATCGCTGATCTAAACAGCTTCCTTATCATTTAAATATAATAAAATCAAAATATAATAGTTGTATTATCTCTTTTATGAGTTTTATTATTGAATTAATAAATTTTGAGTTTTGATTTCTGATTATTTATGTTATGTTTTATAGTTAGGTATTTTGTTGATGTTGAGAGAATTTTGGGTTTTAAGTGTTGCGATCATGTATTTTTAATAAAATTGATGTTATTTGTTGAATTACGTATGTTTGAATTAGAGAAATTAGATTTCAAATTGATTATTAGGTTGTTTGGATATTTAATGTAATTGTTTGAATTGATGTAATCAGATAAAAAATTGATTTTTTGATGTTATTAATAAAATCATGATCGAAATCATAATAACTAGAGTCTGCCTTGAATTTTGATAGAAATTGTCATAACTGAGAATTTTGTTGAATTGAGATCATTTAGATTTTAATTGATAAAATTATATATGTTTTCATTGATATTATTAAGGTCAAAATAATAGCAATTAGGGTTTACGTTAAGTTGTGAGATAATTTAATTTTGATGAAATGAATATTTTTATTTTATAGAATATGTCTTCAACCTTATTTATATTGTGCCATTATAGTTGTATTATTGTTCTTGATATAAATAATAGTATCATTTATATTGAAAAAAATATTAATGCTACTAAATGCATGTCATTTGAAGATACTGAAAAAATTATATGTGGAAGACTTGGATTGAATTATAATGATGTTGGAATAAATATCAGTTGGAGGTCTTTTGTTAGGGAACGTTAATATTTTTCAATACCGATTGTATATGATGTGGACTTTAAAAATATGATAGAATTGTTTGTTCAAAGTGAAACAAACATGATGGATTTTTATGTGAGTAATTGACCTAAACTTGGAAGCTCATATAATATATAGCATAGAGATACTAATGTAACTATACCTATATATACTCGGTCGTTTGGACAATTATCACTTCAACTGGTGCTGGTACATCTGAGACATTTGAAGATAGGGTTATGGTAATTTGTAATGAAAGTAGAATTAAAATTAGATATTGTGATCAACATATGTATTACTCCTCTAAACCTAGTAATAATGAAGATGAAGGTGTCATAGGTTTTATTGAAACATTAGATAATAATGATGATGATGAGGCCCCTCATTCGAAAATTTGGTCATGATACCGGAATTGATGACATAGTTTATAATGATTGATCTGTTTATCATAAAAATCATCTAGTAGTGGTGATATGGTAATTGGACAAACTTTCAATACCGAAAATGATTTGGTGAATGCTGTTAAGCAATGATAATGATACATTGCACATTCACCTTGAAATCAAGTTCAATGTTCAAACCAAATATTTGTTCAATTATAATGTATTAATACACCAGAATGTCAATGATACTTGTGTGGGGGATACCATAAAATATCATATTGATACGATCCAGGTAAGGTCAAATTCGGATTTTAATGTAAACTGTGCACCTATCCAGATTTACGACAACAATCATAATTCTTAATCCGATAGTTGGATCAAGCTAAAAGTTTATGCGGAGTCTCCCGACATGTTTTCCTACCTTGGGTTAAAATTTTAGGTCAATCGAAGTTTGGAAAGTGATTAGTACTTAAAAGTGCATTTTTATCATGGTTTTATATCATCATTTTGCACTTGAAGTATCAATAACTCCTTAACTAAAATATGTTTTATAATAATGTATCTAATAATATAAGATACCTATAATTTGTGGTAAATGTCTATTTTTAATGCAGGCCTATCACATAAATGAAAGGATTGATTGATGACTTGAAGAACTTAAATTGCAAGGATAAAGAGATGGCCAAACTTAGAAAAGAGATGTCGGTGCAATCCAAACCGGAACACTATTCGGTAATTGGGTCATATCTAGAGTAATTGGGTCATATCTAGAGCTACAGATCTCCGATTTAGGTCCAATTTATATGGATGGAAAGGTAAGACATAGGCCTACAACTTTCATATGGAGCCCAAGATCTAAAAAGGCCATTATCAAGTCCAAATTGTAGCAACAACAAAGAAGCCCGAATCTGTCTTCCAGCCCGAGCACTGTTCGGTATTTTGGCCATATCTAGAGTTCTAGAAGTCCAAATGAGCTGAATGTTTTACACAAGAAAGCTGAGACAATTGCCTACAACTTTCATGTTTACAACTGGCTCCAATTTTGACGTTATCAATGACGTTTTGGGCAGACAAGAGAAGATAAGGATTGTCACCAAGTCAAAAGTTGGTCACCCACTTATCAATTAGTCATCAAATCAATAGTTCTCAATTTTGGCCTATAAAAGGAGGCATTTGCCATGCATTTAGGCATCTTGATTTCCAGATCAAGATCATGCTCTTCCTTTCTCTCTTTGTATTTTTTGTAATGTTTATGCTTTACTTTCATTAATATCAAGTTTATGCCTTTCATTTCCTTTCCTTTACTTAGTTAACTTTTATGTTCTTATTTTGTTTATCTATTTTGCTTTCTTTCATTATGTCTAGCTAAGTTAATTATGTCAAGGTGAAAAGGTTACACTAATGGTGTAAGAATAAGTATAATGTAAACTTAATATGAACTTTAATGTTTGATACTAACATGTTTTATATTTGTTATCTTGTTCACTCTTTAATACTTTGCTTGTTAAATAACTAATCTTGATTTATGTTGTATAACACTTGGTACAACAAATGCTTGGCACTTTCATAGCCCATAATGTATGGTATAACCGACACCTGAGCTATGAAAGGAACTTGATTTATTGTTAACATAAGTTATAATCATGAATGCTTGACGAGATTTACAAGTATTAGCATTAATTGAATAAGATGACTAATGTAATCATGTTAACAATATATAATCTGATTGGAACCTCCTTTGTGTGTGGTTTCCAATTCAATAATAAGAGTTTATACTATACTTGTTTGATATACCATTAGTGGAACCTCTAACCTTGACATTTGTTATTATCATTGTTTAATCGTTACATTAATATTCCATCTCAAAGTTCTCATCTTCTTCTTCTTCTTCTCCTTCTTTTTCTTTATTATTATTATTATTATTATTATTA
>NW_011500667.1:51650-74368 GCF_000495115.2 Populus euphratica | reverse complement strand
GATGATGACCTTTACAACACCGCTCTTGCTTTTCGACTACTAAGACAACATGGCTACAACGTTTCATGTGGTAATTATAAGTATATGTACGGCCATTTGTTATAAGAAATGTGCATAACATAATCTTCATACAAATTTTCAAGTCCATTTCTCTGGTGATTTAATTCAGATATATTCAACAAGTTCAAAGATGACAAAGGTTATTTCAAGCAATCCAATGATGTTCGAGGCATCCTAGGTCTCTATGAAGCTGCACATCTAGCGGTGCGTGGAGAAGATATTCTTGATGAGGCCCTTGCTTTCACAACCATCCACCTCAAGTCCATGGAAACTAGTCCAGACTGTCCACTAGCAGCAAAAGTTTCTCATGCCCTAAAGCAGCCCATCCGAAGGGGCGTTCCAAGACTGGAGAGCAGGCGCTACATTTCTATCTACCAGGACGAGCCGTCATGTAACAAAACTTTACTAAGGCTTGCAAAGTTGAATTTCAATCTCGTGCAAGAATTACATAAAGAAGAGCTTGCAGAAATTTCAAGGTGATACTTGTATCCAAATTTAGAATGAACGCACGTTGACATGTTAAAATGCATATTGACGCAGAGAGCAAGTTATAATTCGTGCATCAGCGCCTTAATTTTTCTTCTTTTTCTTTTTCTTTTTAGGATTACTTGTGAAGCTATTTACTTCTTCAGATAGTGCTCAATATTTTATTTGTTTCAGGTGGTGGAAGGGTTTGGACTTTGCTAGAAGGCTTCCTTTTGCAAGGGACAGGGTTGTCGAGTGCTTCTTTTGGATAGTAGGTGTATATTTTGAGCCTCAGTACTCCCTCGCCAGGAAAATACTTACCAAAGTAATAGCCATGACATCGATTATTGATGACATCTATGATGTTTATGGCACCCTTGAAGAGCTGGAACTTTTCACAGAAGCAATTGACAGGTTAGTTGCCCGGAAACGGCTCTTTTAGTTTTTACTTTTTAAAAAGTAGAGCTTAATTAAGAGACAAATAACGGTTACAACGCGATTACAAAAACCTGGACACTTAATTTTCAGGTGGGACACTAAAAGCATGGACCCCCTTCCAGATTACATGAAAATATGTTACGAGGCACTATTGAATGTTTATAGTGAAATGGAGGAAAAAGTGGCGAAGGAGGGATGGTCCTACAGAGTCCACTATGGAAAAGAAGCAGTATGCACCACACTCTTCACTCCTTAAATCAAATACTGATATACTATGTTGTAGAAATTACTCTATTATGTTTAACTTAGTATTCATTTTCATATGTACGATGTGTAACAGATGAAAGTTCTAGTCCACGCCTACCTTAACGAAGCCAAATGGTTCCATGAAAATCATATCCCGACGATGGAAGAATATATGCAGGTGGCTCTAGTAACGACTGGTTATTGCATGCTCGCAACCGTGTCTTTCATTGGCATGGCCGACATGGTGACCGAGCAAGCATTTGACTGGGTGTTCAATCGCCCTAAAATTGTTAGAGCCTCAGAAACAATTTGCAGACTCATGGATGATGTAAAATCACATAAGGTATGAGCTTATTTTAATTTGTTAAAAACCATTCAAGTAAAGATTGTTTGAAATTCCTTGAAAGTAATAGCTATTGGAGTTAGGATAACTTGATAGATTGGAAATGGATGAACTCATCAGATTGTTGAGGAGGAAATAAACAACTAATTACATTGATGCCATAAATATGGGAGAAGTTTGATACATTTATTTTTATGTCAATTTATTAGAGACCAAATATAATTGTGCTCCATGATTGCTTTACTAATTATGGCTTCTAGATTTTTTTACTGAAAGTATGGATTAGTTCCCAAACGTTTTCCCTTTATTTCCCACCAATACAAAAAACCCACCTTCTACATATGTCATAAAGGTCTTATTATGTATACTTTTCAGTTTGAACAAGAGAGAGGACATGCCGCCTCAGGAGTTGAATGTTACATAAGGCAAT
Organism: Populus euphratica; assembly: GCF_000495115.2. Lineage (NCBI taxonomy): Eukaryota > Viridiplantae > Streptophyta > Magnoliopsida > Malpighiales > Salicaceae > Populus > Populus euphratica. The sequence continues at coordinate 72,386 of NW_011500667.1, read as the reverse complement.
ATGGTCTCTCGGAACAAGAAGTGTATAAAGAGTTTCACATGCAAGTCGTCAATGCTTGGAAGGACATAAATGAAGAGTGTCTCAAACCTACCGTTGTGCCAATGCCTCTGCTTCAACGCATTCTCAATCTTTCGAGAGTCATAGATGTCATTTACAAGGAGGAAGATGGGTATAGCCTTGTTGGAAAAGCAATGAAAAACGATGTTGCGTCATTGTTTATAGATTCAGTGCCAATATAACTGCTAGGTTGCGGATTTCCGCTTGCGATTAAAATGGAAACAAATGCCAGCCGGTTATAGCCCCATGCTAATGAGGAGCAAAGGAGACTTTCTATTACAATAAGGAGACTTATTTTTCTTATTTTGTACTTTTTCTATTTTAGTCTGATATATGCTTCGTGTGCTGTCGTAGACAACTAAAAATAAAATAAAACCAAGAATGTTTAACCAAAAATATAATAGCTTGAGTATTTATTATTTATAGAAAGAGTATCTAGCCTAATTAATATTGTGCTACACAGACAAAGATGGAGGGTTTGAGTATAACAAAAGCAATTTAAAAACAATAACTAAGAAATAACTCAAATAAAAATATCAAAATCAATTAAAAAAATAATTCTTGATCCAAGTCAATATTCATTGGGTCTTTTACAACTAATCATCAATGAAATCAATATATATATATATATATATATATATATATATATATATATCAATTTGCACTTCAAATAGTTAACACTATAACTATTATTCTATCTCTCCTTAACTATTGTCAATTAGAAAACAAGAAATTTAATTAATCCTAATTACTAAATAACTTAAAACAAGCCTTAAAATTTAATTTAGTAGCAGTTTTAAAAATTAGAGAAATTAATCAAACTAAACAACACAACCACAAGTATAATAAAACAAGAAAAGTGATGTCTTTAGCTAGAATTCACGCACCAAGTTTAAAAGCTTCCAAAAATAAATCATATGATATTAGATTTCCATGCTCTAAGACGTTCCAGCACGTTGACAACACAGGTGCAATGTCTTTATAACCAATTTAGACCTTAATGTAGTGAGCAACTCTAAAAAATCAAAACATGAAAGTTATATATTTGTTCCTTAGGTTCCATAGCATTTTGGATCACCTCAAGCAAAGCTCCATGAGAGAGATATGCCCCAATTATAAAACTATATTGAAATTGTTCACAATCGTCAAAATAAATTTGTTTCACCATTAATGCCTCCATTTACATTCGAAATTAAAATATAAAAATAATGAATACATTTAGGAATCAAATAAGTATAAAATAATAAATATTAAAAGAGAAAAATATAATATTTTGCATTCTCATCAAATTTGTCTGGACTTAACTTTTACCCATACTCAGGCAAAACTCAAATTAACTTTCCATGAAAAACAAAATAAAGGTTGCAATGACATCAACCAAAAACAATCATAACTCTTCAAAAATCATAACTCATCAAATTTGTATTGTGATCTGCATAATAACTAATTAATTATAATTCATTTGTTGTAAAATATGAGTTGCTCACATATTGCATGCAAATGAAACAGAGAAGGACCCAGCCCAAAAATGTAAATAAAAAATAATAAAAATTATGCATGTAAAACAATATATAAGTATGAATTTATTATTTTTTTATTCATTGACGCCAGAGTCAAAATAAAAACACCGATTCAAATTTATTTCATTGTATTTTATTTAGTTATATAAAAATAAAAAATGTGTATAAAAAATAACATAAGATAAAATAAAATAAATTTATTGGTTTATTCACTGACGTTAGAGTCAGAAATAAGAATACTAATGTAAATTTATTTATTTTTGTTTTATTAAATTTTGCTTTTATTTAGCTACATAAAAAATAAAAATATTGTGTATGCGTAAAAAATTAATTGATTTTTATTTGTTGATTCACTAACACAAAAGTCAGAAATAAAAATAAATAAATAAATAATGATTTAAATTTATTCATTTTGATACCTACATAATATTTATCAATGTTAGAGTTAGAAATATTCATAGTTGAATATTTACTAATGTCATAGTCAAGAATATTACACGTAAACCATCATAGTATGACACAACTAAAAGATTGATGTCTTCTCTCAACTACAGGAGTATTGAAGTAATAAATAACTCGGCAAGACTGGGGTCGAACCACAGGGAGGTTAATTGTATAAATTATAAACAACAACAACAACAACAACAACAACAACAACAACAATAATAATAATAATAATAATAATAATAATAATAATAGTAGTAGTAGTAGTAGTAGTAGTAGTAGTAGAAGAAGAAGAATAAGAATAAGAAGTTGATGAAAACTTTGAGATGGAAGATTAACGTAAAGATTAAACAATGATAATAATAAATGTCAAGGTTAGAGGATCCACTAATGGTATGTCAAACAAGTATAATATAAACTCTTATTATTCAATTGAAAACCACACACAAAGGAGTTAAGCATTCATGATTATAACTTATGTTAACAACAAATCAAGTTTCTTTCATAACTCAGGTGTCAGTTATACCATATAATATGGGTTATAAGAGTGCCAAGTATTTGTTGTACCAAGTTTTATACAACATAAATATAGATTAGTCATTTAAAAAGTAAAGTATTAAAGAGTGAACAAGATAAGAAATACAAAACATGTTAGTATCAAACATTAAAGTCCATATTAAGTTTATACTATACTTATTCTTACACCATTAGTGTAACTTTTTCACCTTGACATAATAAACTTAGTTAAACATAATAAAAGAAAGAAAAATAAATAAACAAAATAAGAGCATAAATAAGATAAAAGTTAACTAAGTAAATGAAAGGAAATGAAAGGCATAAACTTGATATTAATAAAAGCAAAGCATAAACATTACAAAAAATACAAAGAGAGAAAGCAAGAGCATGATCTTGATCTGGAAACCAAGATGCCTAAATGCATGGCAAATGCCTCCTTGTATAGGTCAAAATTGGGAACTATTGATTTGATGACTAATTGATGAGTGGGTGGCCAATTCTTGACTTGGTGATAATTCTTATCTTCTCTTATCTGCCCAAAACATCATTGATAACATCAAAATTAAAATCACTTGAACACATGAAAGTTGTAAAAAATTATCTTAGCTTTCTTATGTAAACAATTTAGATCCTTTAGACTTCTAGAACTCTAGATATAGGTCAAACACTAAACAATGCTCGGGCTATAGGATAGATTCAGACTTCTTTGTTGTTACTATAATTTGGACTTGAAAATAGTCTTTTTAAGTCTTGGACTCCATATAAAAGTTATAGGCTTATGTCTTACCTCTCCATCTATATAAAGTAGACCTAAATATAAGATCTATAACTCTAGATATGACTCAATTACCGAACAATGTTCCAGTTTGGACAGCACCAGCATCTCTTTTCTAAGTTTGTCCATCTCTGTCCTTTTAATTTTAGTTCTTAAATTCATCAATCAATCCTTTCATTTATATGATAGACCTGTATTTAAAATAAATATTTACCACAAATTAAAGGTATCTTATATTATTAGACATGTTATTATAAAACATGCTTTAATTAAGGAGTTATTGATACTTCAAGCGCAAAATGATGATATAAAACCTTGATAAAAAATACACTTTTAAGTACTAATCATAGTATAAACCAACAAAAATGTTAGCAATCAATGACAAAGATCAGTAATGTAGTCTGCCTTAGGCGGGATGTTTAAGGAATGATAATATCTTTCCTTTTACATAACCAATCTCGTATCATAGAATCTTTGTTGACCAGTTAGGGTTCCTAATGACCATAATACTAGGTGGTGACTCCTTAAATAAGAATATTCCCCATCAAAGAATAGGATGCTAGAAATCCATTCTTTCCATAATAATTTTTAAGGCCGTCGCGATGTCGGGTGCGATAGAATGGCGACTCTACTAGGGACTAATAGACTAAGCTTTGTCTTTATTTGTTAAAATTGCTACAAATGCTTATTGTGTTGTTTGGTTTTTTATTTTATTTCATTTTATTTGGTTTATTTTATTTATTTTCACAGCTTTAGCATCCATATTTATTCATGTCATTATACATATATTGAATATGGATTTATGCCTTCACACACCACACATTTCATAATAAATATCTACTATATAAACTTTAAGTTAAGTAGGAGAGTAGCAATACCCCAATGGCTTTAGCCTGGGTAAGATTCGTGAAACTATCCAACTTTCGCTTGATTGTTTACTTGATAGTGGTTGGTATATATAAACTAATATTATTCAGGGCCTTTGTCTTTACACTACTTGTAAGTCTCATATCAACCTTTCGAGGAAGATCACTAAGCATGCGAAAGACCTTTTAAAGACTAGAGTTAGCAATTTAATGACTAAAACTTACCTTTTAGGTTGTTCCCTATGTAAGTTTCACTAAGGCAAGCTTAACATATATCATTTTCATTACAGGATTATTTTTAGGTGATATAATGGTCATTAATCGAGAAGTCACCACTGTTACGTATGGGCTTGAATCTGAATCATTGCATATGACTGAGGGAGACTGCCTTAGACTAGATGACAATGGAATACCATCTATTAGTGAGATGTGTAATAAATGATGCCATTCATTTTCTTTCACTCACCAAATACTTGGCTAATGAAAATTTTGCATCTTCTAAATGTTCAAGTACTGCCATTAGCCATAAAAGCCCTAATTCATTTTTGGGATCCTAATTATCGATGTTTTACATTTAGGGATGTCAATATGGTTCCTACCATTGAAGAATATAGAGTTTTGACAGAATTTCCTCAAGATATACATAATATGTACTTTCATCAAAGGATTGAGGATACTATAGAGGAGTTTGCTAAGCTATTGGGAATCCAGCAAATGAGCTTATATAGAGAAAAAAATAATTCTGGGAGGTTGAGATGGAACGACTAGAAGAATTGTTGATTGCTAAAAAGTCTAATCCATGTGCTAAATTAGAGGTATATAGAGTACTGGCTTTGGAAATATTTGGGTTGATTTTATATCCTTCAACTGCTGGAATTGTTAGTGCAGAGGCAGCCAATTTGTTTGTTGAGTATGAGAAAACCAAAATTAATCCTTCTGCTACGATCTTGGCTGAAACTTTTTTATCCCTCAATCATTGCAAAAAGATTAGAAAAGGTTCTATGAGACATTGTGTTCCATTATTGTTCATTTGGATGGTAAGTCATATAGAATCCGAGACAACAATATTCCAGAATTTTTGGTGGTTTGATCAAAGGGCATTCGAGTTATTTGTATCAAATGAATGGAAATTTTTTTCTGAAGATGACTTGAGGGTAAAATTATAAGGAATTCCACAAAACAATTTTAATTAGAGAGCTCCTTGGATGAGAAATGTAATGTACCTAATGGGTTGTGGGAAGAAGCCTTGGGTACCTTTGATTGGAGTGACTGGATATATTAGCTTTGCGTCTACTTTAGTTGCAAGACAATTTAGGAGCATACAAAGTATCCTAAAAACGGTTGGTTTAGCTCAATTTACTGGAGTATATAAATGAGCTACCATAAAGATGTTGGAGAGCATTAAAGAAGATTGGAAATCTTTGGTATTGGTGAAAAAGGACACCGGATTAAGGAATCCTATAGTTAGTGAAAAGTATCCTGAATGGCGTAATAGAGGAGTCTCTTATATGGAAAAAGTTTCTGAATCTATGGGCATTTGAAGGAAAAGAGTGAACTGTGAAAAAGAATTAAGAAAACAAGTAAAATCATTACACGTTAAGCTTAAAGCAAAGGAAGAACAAAGAGTGTCTTTAGAGTGGCAACTAGCTAAAGAAAAGGGTGTAAGGAAAATAGCTAAAGAAGAAAAGGACTCTTTAGGTCAAGACTTGATAAAGGCAAAGGCTGACTTGGAAACACAAAAGATAATTAATCAGGACATGATGTATTATATGGAAAAAGCTAAGCATTGGGAAGAGTTAGTTATCAAGACACAAGCTATATTGAAAATACATCGGGCGGACATTATTAAGTTTAAAGACCAATTAGGAAGACTCGAGGCTTTAACTAAAATTCATGAAGAGCAAAAAGCAGAGTTGAACAATCATAAAGTTGAAGCAGAAGCATTGAGATCTAAGCTGGACAAAGAAAAATTAAAGACCGTACAGCTTATAGAAAACCAGAAAATGATAAAGCAACATAATCAAATATTGGATGATGCCAATAACTTTCTGTCTAGAAACAACTTGATTCATACTAAGAGGATAAGGGAACTACAAGATCCAATTGATCGAGCAGTTGCAGAAGCCCATTTATTACGAGTGGAAGCTCATCAAGTGGAAGGAGATATAATGAAATATCAAAGAAGCATGAATAACACCAATCTTTTTTTAAAAGCAATAGCTACTAGAGGAAGTGTCTTTTCTCCTATAATAGATTAGATTAATTTTTCACTGTAAGCTTCTGAAATAAGTAATAAAAGGGTTGAGACCCATATTTTCAATGCAAAAATATATGTATAAGGCTAAAAGCCCAAAGCTCAAAAAGCTAAGCAGATCTCTTCTCGGCATCACAACAATTATATCAAGTTCAAGATCAACCCATATATCCAAAGAATGACGGTCATATGTCACCACTAAAGAGCGAATCTATATCCAATATGTCGCATTCACATTCATGCATCTCATACATTTGCTTATAGATTGTCATATTCTGCATATAACAGGTGAAATATAGGTCCCCAACTAAAATGTATCCATAATACTCATTCACGGAAGAAAATGGAAAATGAAGAGAGAAAACAATTAGAAATTCAACACCAAAGAGAGTTGGAAAGCCTGAAAAAGGATGTAGCAAGGCTTACCAGCCTACTTGAACAAGCTTTGAGGCCTAAAGCTAGAGAAGGAACATCTTCTCAGCAAACATTTACACCTCATCCTCCACCTCCTTTTATTCTGCCATTTGAACCCCAACATGCTGCTTATTTCATACCTACTCAATCAGCACATCAAATGAGGTTCCCCATGCTGTGTTGACAAAGAAAAAACCTCAAAGGAACAAGATAGTGGAGGAAAATGGTCATGAAAAACTAGCTACTTTAGAAGAAAAAATGAAAGCAATAGAAAGGAATAGTGTGTATGATTCGGTGAAGGCCGCTGAAATGTGTTTAGTGCCTAACATGGTTATTCCTAAAAAATTTAGAGTTCTAGAATTTGTTAAATATACTAGAACTCAATGCCCAATCACCCATCTTAAAGCATATTGTAATAAGATGATTGAAGTAGTCCATGATGAGAACTTATTGATCCATTTCTTTCAAGATAGTTTAAGTGATGTTGTTTTTGCTTAGTATATGTGTTTGGATAATACCAAAATTAAAGGATGGAAGGATTTGGTTGATGCTTTTATTAGACAGTATAAGTTCAATATGGATATTGCCCCGGATAAATCAAGTTTGCAAGCCATGGAAAAAGGCAATAAAGAGTCTGTAAGAGAATATGCCCAAAAGTGGCATGAATCAGTCGTGCAAGTAAATCCTCTATTGTCAAAAAAGAAGATGACTGGTTTATTGTCCAATACTTTCAAAGCCCCGTACTTTGAATACTTGGTAGGTAGTGCTGCATAAAATTTCTCTGATTTGGTTGTCATAGCTAAAAGGATCAAACAAGCTGTTCGGACAGGTAGAATCATGGATCCTATTGAAAAAAAGGTTTTGTTGGAAAAAGAAAAGAAACGAAAGTTCACAATATTGAAAGGGAAAGTAAAGGGAAGAAAACCTACCAAGATAATTACAGCTTCAAAAGTATTACACTTACCCCTTCCATATCCAATATAAAATTCTCTTCAGCTACAAACACCTAAAATAACCCAATAAACAATCAAACCAATAATGCCTACCACCCAAGAAGAAATTTTCCAATAAATCAAATGCAACTTCCACCATTACCCATGTCTCTTACTTAAATGCACCAAAGATTGCTTAGTATTGGTCAGGGAGCACCTGTTCCTTTAAAACCTTTACAACCACCATTTCCCTTTTGGTATAAACTCGATCAAAAATGTGAATACCATACTAGTATTGTTGGTTATAATATTCATAGATGTGTTGCATTCAAAAGAACAATCCTTCAACTCATCAAAGTTGAGTGGATTTCTTTTAATGAATCTCCGAATGTGAATTCTAACCCTCTACCAAATCATGCCTCTAAAGGTGGGGGAGTTAATAGCTTGGAGATAGGAAGGGGAAGTAAAACAACTTTAAAGGTGACTATGGATAGATTGTATGAGATGTTGAGGCAAGCTGATTATCTAAAGACACCAATCAAAATACAAGCTATAGGGAATGCGAATGAATATTGTAAATATCATCAGCAGTTTAGGCATGATAATGACTCGTGCGAGGAGCTTCATTTTGAGGTAGAAGATATGATGATGTTGGGAATGTTAAGATTGATGAAACCCAAAGAAGATGAGTTAGTAGGAACAATGACTGGCTGTAGCAAGAAAGTAGAAGTTTGCAGATATATACCAACTTAAAAAGGTCCACCAAAAATGATCCTAACCAAGCCTACGAATACTGTTAGTGGAAGCCATAATGCCCAACCCTATAATTATGGTTATTTTTTTCACAGCATAAATCCTACCCTTGTTTTCCATACTGAAATAGGAGGACTCACTCGGTGTGGGAGATGTTTTACTCTTGAAGAATTGGAAAGCCATAGAAAGGCCAAAGGAAAGGATATGGTGGAATTGACAAAGACATATGAGGTTAACAAGCTAGTAAGTGATGAAAAGGCTGATAAATTTCTAAAATTGATGAAGCATAGCGAATATAGTATGGTTGATCAGCTAAAGAAAACACCCGCTAGGATTTCTTTGTTATCATTAATGTTGAGTTCAAAATTACGTAAAAACGCACTTTAGAAGGTTTTTAATGAAGCATTTATTCCTCAGGATATCATACAGGACTCCATAGAACATTTGGTGGGTAGGATTCAAGCCACTAACTACCTATATTTTACCGATGTTGAGCTGGATCATGAAGGGACCAGTCATAATAAACCATTGATATCACGGTAAAATGTAAGGATTGTGTGATTGCTAAGGTACTTATAGATAACGGTTCTGCTCTCAATATATTGCCAAGGCATGTACTTGATAAAATGCTAGTAGATGCCTCTTACATGAAGCCAAGTACCATGACTGCTGTCATAACCCAATTTTGGGTTATTCCCTAATTTTGACCTATATTTTGATAATTTTTTAGAAAAAATCCAAAAAATAGAGAAAACCAATGAAAATCCAAAAAAAAAAATTAAATATATTTGCATCATTTTTAGCATTTTCAGCATTTGTTCCTTTTCGAGTCCTATCTGTTTTTGAATACTCTATCAAGCTTCCATTACTTGAATAGTACACCTTCGAGTCCCATCATGTTGTCTCTTGAAGACATTTCATTGTTTTAACTTGGGTTGGTTACCCATCATAATTAGACCTCTTTGAAAACCATTTTCATCTTTTATTCGATGAAACCATCTTTTAAGAAATCTTTGCATTTCTCACCACCTTCAAAATCTTCTATTTGGGCCGGTTGCCCATTATAATGAAACCATCTTTTGAGAAATCCTTGCATTTCTCACCACCTTCAAAATCTTTCATTGGGGTCGGTTGCCCATTACAATGAAACTATCTTTTGAGAAATCCTTGAATTTCTCAGCACCTTCAAAATCTTCCATTTGGGTCGGTTGCCCATTATAATAAAACCATTTTTTGAGAAATCCTTGAATTTCTTAGCACCTCCAAAATATTCTATTTGGGCAGGTTGCCCATTACAATGAAACCATCTTTTAAGAAATCCTTACATTTCTCACCACTTGCAAAATCTTCTATCTAGGTTGGTTATCCCTTTTCAATAAAACTTTTGAAAAATCTTTGTATTTTTCACCTCTTTGAAAAATCTTTGCATTTCTCACCATTTGGATAAATCTTCGCATTTCTCACCACTTTGAGAAATCTTTGCATTTCTCACCACTTTGAAAAATCTTCGTGTTTTTCACCCTGGCAGGTTGCCCATTACAACAAGACCACTTTTAAAAAATCTTTGTATTTCTCACCACTTTGAAAAATCTCTACATTTTTCACCTCTTTGAAACATTTTCATGTTTTTCACCCGGGCAGGTTACCCATTACAACAAGACCACTTTCGAAAAATCTTTGTATTTTTCACCACTTTGAAAAATCTTCGTGTTTTTCACTCGGGCAAGTTGCCCATTACAACAAGACCACTTTGAAAAATCTTTGTATTTTTTCCCACTTTTCTCACTTTGAAAAATCTTCATGATTTTCACACAAGCAGGTTGCCCATTACAACAAGACCACTTTCGAAAAATCTTTATATTTTTCACCACTTTGAAAAATCTTTATATTTTTCACCTCTTCATATTTCTCACCACTTTGAGAAATCTTCGCATTTCTCACCACTTTGAAAAATCTTTGTGTTTCTCACCCGGGCAGGTTGCCCATTACAACAAGACCAGTTTTGAAAAATCTTTGTATTTTTCACCACTTCGAAAAATCTCTACATTTTTCACCTCTTCACCACTTTGAGAAATCTTCACATTTTTCACCACTTTAAATTTTTTTTGTATTTTTCACCACTTTGAAACTTCTTCACGTTTTTCACCTGAATAGGTCACCCATTATAATGAGATCACCTCAAAAAAAAAAAAAATTGTTGGGTAGGTCACCCATGACAATTTGACCATTTTAAAATCTTTGAATTTTCAAAAAAAAAACTCTTCTAGTTTTTACTCTAAGTACGCTTTCTAGACCTCAAGAGGATTCATCATTTCTCAACAAGATGAGTCAATCATATCTCGTCCTTTCTTCTTTACAAAGCTTACTATCTAAGGTCTCTTACGTGACTTTCTATCATAAGCATTGTAAAGAGGGGGGCAACTGTCATAACCCAATTCTAGGTTATTCCCCAATTTTGACCTATATTTTGATAAATTTTTAGAAAAAATCCAAAAAATAGAGAAAACCAATGAAAATCCAAAAAATATATTTTTAAATATATTTGCATCATTTTTAGCATTTTCAGTATCATCTCAAAAGAATTTAAATTTTCAAAGATATTTGGTCGATGTTGATATTGCTCATTGATTTTCCTCATTGAGTCGATGTTGATATTGCTCGTTTTCAAAAAAATACAAAAAAAATCAAAAAAAAATCAAAATTTACAAAAGAATAAAATTAAGGGACCAATTTTGAAATCCAAGCAACATTTTGCCTATAAATAGCAACCTTTAACACAAAGAAAAGGAGGGGTAATTATGAAACATCAGAAAAATACAAAAAAAGCAAACCCTAAACCTAACCACTGTCTCTTTGACAGCAGTCGTCCCTCCCGGTGGGTTTTGAATTTTTCTCCCCGAGTCTTTTTCTCCTAAAGCTACCCACACCGCAGCCCTGCCTCTCTTTTGCCAAACACAGTCGCCTCTCCCTTGACACTGTAGCCATATCATCTTCTTCCCTTTCCCTGGTTTTGATTTTATTTCTTCCAAGTCGCCGCTCACATCACACAAAACATAGCAGCCCCATACACTATCCCATCTCCCTCTCATCAACACAAAACCAGCGCCTCTCAACCTCTTCTCTTGGCCAGCCATTATTCTTCCCTCTCTCAACCGACCCAACAGCATCGTCCTTCTCCTCTCTCAGTCATTCCCCATCCTTTTCCAGCCGCCCCCCTCCTTTGGGGATTCTTGGTTCATTTCCCTCTTAACAACCATCCTTCCAAATTTAATCCGACAGTACCATTTCTCCCCCGGACGACCGAACACAATATTAACCCCTTCTCCGCTTCTTCTCCTTCAGCCGGCCAGCAGCACACCATAGAATCGTCCCCACCATCCATAAATCCCAAATCGGTCTGCTTCCTTCCTCAAGCAGCAACCCGCACACAACAGCATCGATGAACCCAGTTCCTTCTCCAAGCCGCAGCCGCCACATCTTCTCCTCCTTTACAAACCAATCTGGCAGCCTCCCTCATCTGACCGACACCAATAGCAAGCCCAATCGCTGCTGCTACCACCAGGAGAGGAGATCTAAATGCCACTGCCCCTAGCCACAGATTCGTCACCGCCCTCTACACAGTACAGCGCCGCCTAATTGCCAGCCACTTGAGGCGAAGGAGTCGGTGCCCTGAAACAGAGGAGAAAGTGAAGCCCAAATAGATATGTGGGAAGCAGATATAAAACCAAAAAAAACCAAGAAGAAAACGGGACAACTTGTTGTTGCATTTTGTTTCTTTTTGCAGGTGACAATGGTTACAACACCGGTAGGGAAGGGAAGAGGAGAGAGTTGTGACTGACCCCTTGTTTTTCCAGCATTTTGTGCTGCGGCGCTAGTGGTGGTGGCATGTTGGGCAACGCGCTGCCACTATTCCTACTATCCCTTGGCTTCACAGAGTTGTTCCCAGCACTGTTATGCATTTTTGAATTGTTCCCAGCACTGTTATGCATTTTTGAATGGTTGTCTTTGTAATTTTAAATTGTTTGATGTAATTTTATTTTTAGTATTGAATTTTTATAATTTGTAATGTGGATGTAAAAAAGAAAAAAGAAAAGAAAATAAAAAATGCATGTGTTTGTATTTGTAATATTTCTTTTTATTTATGATAAAATTGTAGAGAATAAAGAAGAATTTAATATTTTGATTGGATCACGGTGTAGAAGTACAAACTTGTACGGAAGTTGTATTTCTAAAATCCAATGAAAAGATAAAAATTTTAAAACTTCTTTAACACATCAAGTCCATGAAGTAGCTTACCTCAGGTAGGGTGCGTTAGGGGCGCTAATACCTTCCCTAACCACAACCGGTCTCTCACCCGTGAATATCTGACAAGACCAGTACAACTGGGTTTTCTAGTAACCTTCAATTAAATACTAGGTGGTGACTCCTAACGAATCCAACAAGATCAAATCAAATAATAACGATGAAAAATTACTAGAGCCGACGCCGCGCGGATTTTTTTTTACGTGCGACAACTGCTAAGGCATATAATGGGTCACCTAGACCAATCATTGGGAGTATTGATGTTGAGCTAATCATTAGCCCACAATCATTGTAAGTCACATTATAAGTAATGGACATTCATCCATCATATAGCATTTTACTAGGGAGACCTTAGATCCATGCAGCCCGAGCTGTCGCATCTTCTTTACATCAACGGGTCAAGTTTATCATCAACGGGTCAAGCTGAAGAAACTTTTTCAATGATGAAAAATGTATTGATATCTTACATAGAAACCAAAAAAAGTAAGGATGGAAATCTACATGCATTTGAAGTTGTAAATGTTGAATGGGTACCAGAAAATATGGTATGAAGAAAGCTAGAAATTTCTAAAACAGCCAAAATAGCTATTAAATACTTCTTGAAGCATGGATTGCCATTTCAATATGACCTCACTACTAGAATACCTCAGATGATTAATGAGACAAAAATGAAGTGCGTTGATCAGAGGTTTGGCTTAGGGTTTAAGCCTAGAAAAGCATATTTCAAAAGGGCAGCTGAAATTAAAAAAAAAAAAAGAGTAGCCTGGATTAAAAGGAAAGAACCAGATGAAGATCAAATGGAGATCCCACCAATCCACGTAACATTTCCAAGATCCGTGTATGTTATAAAAACTAAGGATTATGAGGGGAGACTAAGAAAAGAGTTTAATGGTGTTACTATTAATTATCTTAAGAAAGTCGATGAACAAGATTTGAAGGAAGAGGATAGTACTCATGAATAGTTGCCTATGCTAACTATTAGCTATCCTTAGAATTCATAGGGAAACTGGCTGAGGGAGAAGATTTAGAAAATTAGAAAATTCATGAAGTCCCTATTGTTTTCAAAAAGTAATGTTTGTTTGCTTGTTCTTTGTTTTCATTATTTGTATTATTTGAACAATTATACCTTGCTAAATCATCATAGCTCAAAAGATTGGCAATAAGGTTTTGTGGTTGAGCCCTTCTATCCTTTAAATTTCAATGAGATAATGCATATTTTCTTTCAAACGTGTTGTTCTTTTTCTTTGTTCATTTATTTACTTTCCCGGAACTACACTCATAACCAAAACACTTTCTACTTTTAGGAAATCCAAAAGTGGATTGTCGTACACCTCATAAACTCATTGCACTATGGATAATTGGCTTAACTTTGATGAAACAATAATTGATATGGATGAGGAAAAGTTTGGTGAGGAAGATATCCAAGAGTTCACAAGGTTAGTGGAACAATCTGATTACACATAGAAGCCTGCAAAAGAAGAACTAGAATTGATAAATATGGGCATCGAACATAATAAAAAAGAGTTGAAAATAGGGAAGTTAATCTCTACTAAAGTAAGAAGTGAATTGGTCACTCTTTTATGAGAATATGTTGATGTTTTTGCATGGTCATATGCTAATATGCTTGGTCTGGATACTGATATTGTGGTACATAAACTACCTCTGATAGAAGGATGTAAGCCGATTAAGCAAAAGTTGAGGAGGACAAGGCCAAATATACTAATCAAAGTGAAAGAGGAGATAGCAAAACAGTGGGATGTTGGATTCTTGGAAGTAGTTGATTATTCTCAATGGGTGTCCAATATTGTAGTAGTACCCAAGAAAGACAACAAAATTAGGGTATGTGTGGATTTTTAAATTTTGAATAGGGTAAGCCTGAAGGATAATTTTTCTTTACCCCATATAGATGTACTGATGGATAATACTGCTAAGATTTCTACTTACTCTTTTATGGATGGTTTCTCTAGGTATAATCAAATTAAAATGGCTGAGCAAGACAAGAAGAAAATAACATTTGTTACCCCGTTGGGAACATATTGCAATAAAGTTATGCCATTTGGACTAAAAAATATTGGGGCAACTTATTAAAGAGCAATGGTGACACTATTTTATGAAATGATGCATAAAGAAATTGAGGTCTATATGGATGATATGATTGCTAAGTCTAAAGATGAGGAAAACCATATCTCAACTCTGAAGAAATTATTCAAAAGGTTGAGAAAATATCAATTAAAGTTGAACCCTGCAAAATGCACATTTGGAGTAAAGTTTGAGAAGTTATTAGGATTTGTGGTAAGCAATAATGGCATAGAAGTAGACCCTGACAAAGTAAAGGCCATACAAGTTATGTCAGCTTCTAAAATCGAGAAAGAAGTTCAAGGCTTTTTAGGGTGTTTAAATTACATTGCTCAATTTATTTCACAACTTACAATCACTTGTGAACCAATCTTTCAATTACTTCAAAAGAAAAACCCTAGAGTATGGGATGAAGACTGTCAAGAAGCCTTTGATATGATCAAATAATATCTACAAAACCCACCTCTATTAGTGACACCTATGCCTGAAAAGCCTCTTATTTTGTATTTAACAGTGACTGAATCAACAACGGGCTATGTGTTTGGCCAATATGATGAGTCTGGGAGAAAGGAGCAAGCCATCTACTACCTTAGTAAGAAATTCACTTAGTGTGAATCTCGTTACAGTATGATTGAGAAGTTATGTTGTGGTTTGGTATGGAGTGTGAAAAGGCCCCGACAGTATATGTTATACTATACCACTTGGTTAATTTCAAAGATAGATCCTCTAAAATATATTTTTGAAAAACCATACATGTCGAATAGGCTAGCCAGATGGCAAGTGTTATTATTCAAATACAATATCATCTACAAAACAAGAAAATCCATAAAAGGAAGTGCAATCGCAGATCATTTAGCTGATAATGCCATTGAAGACTACGAGCCATTAAATTTTTGACTTTCCTGATGAAGATGTACTGGTAATAGAAAGTGATTGGTGGACCATGTACTTTGATGGTTCGGTGAATGTATCTAGTAATGGAGCTGGTGTTGTAATAATTTCTCTAGAAGAAAAACAATATCCCATCTCCATTAAGTTGCAGTTTAGTTACTCAAACAACACAATTGAATATGAGGCTTGTATTCATGGATTGGAAGTTATATTGGAACTAAAGATAAGAAAATTAGTGGTATTTGGAGACTCTATGTTGATAATCTACCAAATAAAGGTGGAATGGCAGATGAAAAATGAGAAATTAAAACCATATCAAGAATATCTCTCCAAATTGGCTAAAAACTTTGAGGAGATAGGGTTCAATCATTTAGGAAAGGATAGGAATCAGTTTGCGGGTGCCTTAGCAACCTTGGCCTCCATGGCTATAATTGATTGTGGTATCAAAGTACATCTTATAAGCGTTGATGACAGAAGTTCTCCTGCTCATTGTTGTTTAATAGAAGAAGAAGTGGATGGCAGTCTTTGGCATGCAAATATAAAAAGATTCATCCAATATCGGGAATATCCTTCTGAAGCTTTAAAAACAGATAAGAAGACTCTAAGAAGAATGGCGAGGGAATACTTTATAGATGGAGAAATCTTATACAAAAGGTCATTTAATGGGACTTTATTAAGATGTCTGGACAGATCAAAAGCCAATAAAGCCTTATATAAAGTGTATGGACGACTTCGCGCCACCCACGTAAATGGGCATATGATGGCAAGATAAATGTAAAGAGCTGGGTATTTTTGGTTAACTATGGAAAAGGATTGTATAGAAATTTTCTGCAAATGTCATAAATGTTAGGTGTATAGTGACAAAATCATTACACCCCTAGTGCCCTTATTCAATATGGTATTGATTAGTACTTAAAAGTGCATTTTTATCATGGTTTTATATCATCATTTTGCACTTGAAGTATCAATAACTCCTTAACTAAAATATGTTTTATAATAATGTATCTAATAAGATAAGATACCTATAATTTATGGTAAATGTCTATTTTTAATGCAGGTCTATCACATAAATGAAAGGATTGATTGATGACTTGAAGAACTTAAATTGCAAGGGCAAAGAGATGGTCAAACTTAGAAAAGAGATGTCGGTGCAATCCAAACCGGAATACTATTCGGTAATTGGGTCATATCTGGAGCTACAGATCTCAGATTTAGGTCCAATTTATATGGATGGAAAGGTAAGACATAGGCCTACAACTTTGATATGGAGCCCAAGATCTAAAAAGGCCATTATCAAGTCCAAATTGTAGCAACAACAAACAAGCCCGAATCTGTCTTCCAGCCCGAGCACTGTTCGGTATTTTGGACATATCTGGAGTTCTAGAAGTCCAAATGAGCTGAATTTTTTACACAAGAAAGCTGAGACAATTGCCTACAACTTTCATGTTGGCAACTGGCTCCAATTTTGACGTTATCAATGACGTTTTGGGCAGACAAGAGAAGATAAGGATTGTCACCAAGTCAAAAGTTGGCCACCCACTTATCAATTAGTCATCAAATCAATAGTTCCCATTTTTTGCCTATAAAAGGAGGCATTTGCCATGCATTTAGGCATCTTGGTTTCCAGATCAAGATCATGCTCTTCCTTTCTCTCTTTGTATTTTTTATGCTTTGTTTTCATTAATATTAAGTTTATGCCTTTCATTTCCTTTCCTTTACTTAGTTAACTTTTATGTTCTTATTTTGTTTATCTATTTTGCTTTCTTTCATTATGTCTAGCTAAGTTAGTTATGTCAAGGTGAAAAGGTTACACTAATGGTGTAAGAATAAGTATAATGTAAACTTAATATGGACTTTAATGTTTGATACTAACATGTTTTATATTTGTTATCTTGTTCACTCTTTAATACTTTGCTTGTTAAATGACTAATTTTGATTTATGTTGTATAACACTTGGTACAACAAATGCTTGGCACTTTCATAGCCCATAATGTATGGTATAACCGACACCTGAGCTATGAAAGGAACTTGATTTGTTGTTAACATAAGTTATAATCATGAATGCTTGACGAGATTTACAAGTATTAGCATTAATTAAATAAGATGACTAATGTAATCATGTTAACAATATATAATCTGATTGGAACCTCCTTTGTGTGTGGTTTCCAATTCAATAATAAGAGTTTATACTATACTTGTTTGATATACCATTAGTGGAACCTCTAACCTTGACATTTGTTATTATTATTGTTTAATCGTTACATTAATATTCCATCTCAAAGTTCTCATCATCTTCTTCTTCTTCTCTTTCTTTATTATTATTATTATTATTATTATTATTATTATTATTATTATTACTACTACTACTACTACTACTACTACTATTATTATTATTATTATTATTATTATTATTAGTACTACTGCTACTACTACTACTACTATTATTATTATTACTATTACTATTGTTGTTGTTGTTATTGTTGTTGTTATTATTGCTATTATTGTTGCTTATAATTGTTGTCTATAATTTGTACAATTAACCTCCCTGTGGTTCGACCCCGGTCTTGCCGGGTTATTTATTACTTCGACACTCCTGCACTTGGGAGAAAACATCAACCTTTTAGTCATGTCAAGACTCCAGCTGGCCTACATATAGATGTTATGATTGCCTTTCTAATTTCTCATCTATAAAACCCTCTTTTCCTTCCTTTCATTTCTACTCAACCCATATATTCAACAAATACAGAAGTGTGTAGAAATGGCAAGTTCCTTAAGTCATCAAATAAGAAATATTTGTGTTTTCGGTGGATCTAGTCCTGGGAAAGAAAAGGAGTTTTTAGAATCAGCAAATCATCTTGGTCAGGTGCTAGCTGAGAGAAAGATTCATTTAGTGTATAGGGGAGGCAGTCTTGGGTTAATGGGAGGTGTGTCAATAGCTGCATTTTTAGGAGGTAGTCAAGTTTTAGGAGTCGTCCCTGAAGCTTTGGCACAAGGGGACATCATTGGAAAAACAATTGGAGAGGAACTTCAGGTCTCCACAATGTCGGCTCGAATGAATGCAATGTTTAATCATGTTGATGCCTTCATTGCTTTACCAGGTGGTCTAGGCACATTGGAAGAGATCTTTCATATTTCCTCTTGGGCTCAATTGCACATTCACCATAAACCCATAGGTTTGTTAAATGTTAATGGTTATTATGATAAGTTGTTGTCTTTTCTTGATCATGCTGTGGAACAGGAATTTCTAACATCTTCTGCACGACAAATCATAATCTCTGCTACTACTGCTGAACAATTGATTGACCAACTACAATCTTTCATTCCTGTGATTGATCCTTCCATGAGTCGCATAAATTGATCATCTACGGGAAGCCGTAAAAAGCTTAGATTGGATTTGAGCCTTCATTTGTGAATTTTTGTGTCTTTTGGTTTTATTATTGTGTTTTGTTCTTTCTTATTTTTGTTTTAGTGTGTTTCAGGTTTTGTCAGTGTTCGTTATTTCAGGTGATATCTTTTATACTCTATCTTTCTACCTTAGAACATTGAGGACAGTGTCTCGTTTTGGTTGGGGGGAGAGGGTAGTAGTTGATAAAAAAAAAATTATTTTTCATTTCATAAAGCATGTGCATAATTGTTGTTACTAGGATGGCAGAGTAAAGGAGTTCTTTTGTTAAAGTAACTCTTGAGACACATCTTAGTAACCATTCTTAACAAGGTCTATTATAATACTTCCTGAAATATTCAGGTTTACAAACTCTCGTATTGTTACCACTTAATTCTGCTCATATACTTATTGAACATGTATTCTTAAACCTTAATTTACACACACACACTTTAACATATGATTGTGGGTTGCATATTGGATTATTACATTATTTATGTTCTTTTGTTAAAGGTAACAACTAAGGGAGAGAGATTGTATATAATTAAAAAACAAAAAGAAAAAGAAAAAAAAAAGAAAAAAAAGAAAAAAAAATGATGATAATAAAAATGTAGATAAGTTTGGTTTCGTAGCCTCCCTAACCTAAGCAATTAAGCCCGAAGGGGTGTTTTAACACCTAATACCCTAAAGTCAACTGACTTGGGAGCTATTGGCCCAACGCTTGTTACATGGGTTGAGGAGAAAAGCTTAAGGGAATCAAACATTGCACTATCTACATATCAGTATCTGCGACCCGAGTTACTAAGCTCGTAGGGGTGTCTTAACACCTAATGCCCTAAGACCAACTGGTTTGGGAGTCATTAGCTGAAAGCTCGTTACATGGGTTAAAGATGCATGATATTTTTAAATTATATGTATATAGATTTTTAAAAAGAAAAAAAGAAAAAAAAAAGACAAAAATAATAATCCAAACCCAAGGAAGTTAACCTTAAACATTAGAAAAAAAAAATTGTTTTCTTCCAAGAAAAGCCCCATAATTATGTGTTGATACATTGAGCACAAAAGAAAGGTTTATTAATATCTTGTTAAGAGGTATTGAACAAATATATAAATTTAATCAGAGTTTATTTATCTGGATGGATTAATGGAAGTTAAATGATGAATACCTTGCTTTGTGAAATTTGCAAATTTATTTTCTATTTTAACGCTTTGATTACTAGGGACTAGTAATAAGCTGGTTGGGGGGTGTGATTAGTACTTAAAAGTGCATTTTTATCATGGTTTTATATCATCATTTTGCACTTGAAATATCAATAACTCCTTAACTAAAATATGTTTTATAATAATGTATCTAATAATATAAGATACCTATAATTTGTGGTAAATGTCTATTTTTAATGCAGGCCTATCACATAAATGAAAGGATTGATTGATGACTTGAAGAACTTAAATTGCAAGGATAAAGAGATGGCCAAACTTAGAAAAGAGATGTCGGTGCAATCCAAACCGGAACACTATTCGATAATTGGGTCATATCTGGAGCTACAAATCTCA
>NW_011500667.1:38247-51632 GCF_000495115.2 Populus euphratica | reverse complement strand
ATATCTAGAGCTATAGATCTTAGATTTAGGTCCAATTTATATGGATGGAAAGGTAAGACATAGGCCTACAACTTTCATATGGAGCCCAAGATCTAAAAAGGTCATTATCAAGTCCAAATTGTAGCAACAACAAACAAGCCCGAATCTGTCTTCCAGCCCGGGCACTGTTCGGTATTTTGGCCATATCTGGAGTTCTAGAAGTCCAAATAAGCTGAATTGTTTACACAAGAAAGCTGAGACAATTACCTACAACTTTCATGTTTGCAACTGGCTCCAATTCTGACGTTATCAATGACGTTTTGGGCAGACAAGAGAAGATAAGGATTGTCACCAAGTCAAAAGTTGGCCACCCACTTATCAATTAGTCATCAAATCAATAGTTTATCTATTTTTCTTTCTTTCATTATGTCTAGGTAAGTTAATTATGTCAAGGTGAAAAGATTACACTAATGGTGTAAGAATAAGTATAGTGTAAACTTAATATGGACTTTAATGTTTGATACTAACATGTTTTGTATTTGTTATCTTATTCACTCTTTAATACTTTGCTTGTTAAATGACTAATCTTGATTTATGTTGTATAACACTTGATACAACAAATGCTTGGCACTTTCATAGCCTATACTGTATGGTATAACCGACACCTGAGCTATGAAAGGAACTTGATTTGTTGTTAACATAAGTTATATCGGTTATACCATACATGAATGCTTGACTAAGTTATAATCATGAATGCTTGATGAAATTTACAAGTACTAGCATTAATTGAATAAGATGACCAATGTAATCATGTTAACAATATATAATCTGATTGGAACCTTCTTTGTGTGTGGTTTCCAATTCAATAATAAGAGTTGATACTATACTTGTTTGATATACCATTAGTGGAACCTCTAACCTTGACATTTGTTATTATTATTGCTTAATCCTTACATTAATATTTCATCTCTAAGTTCTCATCATCATCATCTTCTTCTTCTTCTCTTTCTTTATTATTATTATTATTATTATTATTATTATTATTATTACTACTACTACTACTACTACTACTACTAGTATTATTATTATTATTATTATTATTACTACTACTATTGTTGTTGTTGTTATTGTTGTTTTATTATTGTTATTTATAATTTGTACAAATAACCTCCCTGTGGTTCGACCTCGGTCTTGCCGGGTTATTTATTACTTCGACACTCTTGCACTTGGGACAAGACATCAATCTTTTCATCGTGTCAGAAAGACATCTCAATATAGGTCAATCAGAGTTTGGGAATACATCTCAATATAGGTCAATAGAGGCTGTATGAATTTTATTATTTATTTCTTTTTGACTTATGGACTTCCTATTTGGTTAGGATTCTTTTTTCTAAAAGGATGTGGCAACTTATTTTGAAAATATACTAATTCTATAAAGATCTTTAATGGGCTACAATATAGTTTTCAAGTGTGACAAGGATTCATAATTATTTTAGAATCCTTTTCTTATAAGGATTCCTTATTCATCCTAGCTACAAAAGGAAAGAAGACTTCAAAAAAAATCCTACCTTCAAATCAGATTTCCTAGTCTATTTGAGACTTATAAATGAGGACAATTCAGATTAATAAAATTTCTTATTTATCACACTTTGTGTGTCTGTGTGTTGGTAAGATAATCTCCCTTCCTTTTGTAGCTATGATGAATAAGGAATTATGACTGTTGCCGTAAATTTGGATAAGTGCACATTTTACATCAAAATCTGAATTTGACCTTGCCTGGATCGTATCACATATTCTTTTAAGATAGCAAAGTCAAAAGATAAACACATATGTATGTATGCAAAAGAAAAACCATTATTAGTTTGATACAAATTTTATTACATTAGTGGTTTTAGCTCTTGTTCAAGATAACCTTGCTTATATCATCTCCAACACACAAGAAGAAATCAAATTGCATTATAAGTTTAAAACTTTGTACTATAAGGCATAAGCTGAAAAAAATACATGAGGAACTTATTGGAACACGTGAGGACTCATTTGAAATGTTGCCTAGATTGTTTTTAGCTTTATAGGAATCAAATCCTAGGACAGTTGTTAAATGGAAATATAATGAATAGCTTAATAGTAAAACATTTATTTTTAGTAAAGTTTTCTAGACATTTGGTCCTGTAATTGAGGGATTCAAGTCTTGCATCCCAATTATCGGTGTAGAAGACACTCATTTGTATGGAAGGTTTAATGGAAAGTTATTGATTATTGTTGCTTTTGATGCAGATAATGAGATTTTTCTTTTTTCGTATTAGTTGAAGAAGAAAATAATATCAATGGTAGATGGTTATTAATACTTATTCAACATCACATTATAGGTGACCGTAGTGGTATATGTATAATATCGGATAGACATACTAGAATTAAGCATGGAATGATAGAAATTTGTAATCGACGAATTGAATATCATTCGTATTGTGTTAGACACCTGGTAAGCAACTTCAATCACAAATTCAAAGATTTGTCGACCAAAAAAGAGTTACTTAGGATATGTTATGAAGTTTCAAAGTGAAAATTATGAATACAAACAACGTATGTTACAAGATAGTTAATTACATTTCTATTTATCATTTTTTATAATGTAATTGTTTCTAATATTTATTTTCTAATTTTGAATTATATTTTGTATTTTATAGGTACACTACGTTAGGATTTCATGTACGCAAGGTGTGTCGTCTTTATCTACACGTAGAGTTTCCTAGTACATGGATCCTGGCTTGGTTGATTGTTCTATTATACAGCTGTGGAAGTTACGTAGATCAAAGACCATGTAGAATGAAAATGTATATATGTTTTTATTCTATAAAATTGATTAATTATTATGCTAGTTATCCTAGAATTCATGTGAGTACATCAAGTTTTTTATATTATGTAGGATTTGGATAATATGTATTGTAGATTCCATAAACTAATACGGGTTCTATATCCCGTGATCTCATTGGCCATACAAATGAATTTTTATTATATTACCTGTCTTTAGCATATAAATATGGATCATGACTTACTCACGACACTTATCGAGAAATGAATACGAGAGACTCACACATTCCACCTTCTTGTAATGAGATGATACCTATATTATATGATGTCATTGTTTTGCTTGACTTTTCTATATATATAGGCGATGACTTACTTTTATAAGTATCTAGAATATGGGCACTCTATGAAAGTGTGCATTCGGATGAGCAACCTTTCTGGAAATGTTCAAGGGGAATGCTTTATGCACGGGATGGATTTGAGAAAACTTTTTTAAATTACCTGATAATTATGATGGCGAGATCCTATAATGGTATCTTAATGTATACTAATTGTTCAAGTAACATACTGATTTGTCTATATTTTATTTGAATTTGATATTGTGCATATATGTTAAAGCATATAGACTTTATATGTTTGACAATATACTTTTCACAGATCTTTATAGGATGCATATGCCATTATTTTACCTACCACTACTAGAGGATTTTGAATCCATTCTACTATATAGTTGAGGTTCAAGCATTCTTGCATGTTTATATAAGAATTTGTGTTAATCTAACTTGGAAAAAACAAAGTAAGTTAGCTGATCTTTATTGCTTTTATAGCAAAAATAAATGTAATAATTTTTATTTTTATTTTTGTATGATGTTTTTTATGTTTTAGTTGATTACTAATTGTTGCATGTTTTTGTATATAAAGCTATGGTCATAGAAGCATTTGCACTTGAGGCACCCGCAAATTGATTTTAAACCTGTTATGTTTTGGAGGTCAAGCTACAACTTCCATTATGATACAGGTAATGATGTTATTAATAATATAAATTATGTTATTTAGATTTAGAGTATTTTTCTTAGAAACCTTATTTAATAAGTTTCATTACTTATTTATCAACAGATTAATGCAAACTTCTTGAACAAGTGGCCAAGTAACCCACACGTAAAGACACAAATTCCTGTAAAGCCAAGTAAATTAGGTTTGAGAGGAGTGTGACATAAAGATAAATCATTAATAATTCATATCTAGGCACCAACACTATTAGAAACAAAAATCCCTACCCAATGAATATTGATTTATGAACGAGAAGTATAAAGATGATGCCACAAAGTCAGTTGCTCTTTGATAAGTCGTTTTAAGTTATTTAGAGAACTAATGAAGGGAGAATATCTTATCAATTCACACAACAAGATGCAACAAAGAAGTTTTATTAATCTCAATTTTGTAGCCCCTCACACTTCTAGTTATGGCTTTATTTATATTGACTATAGACTAAAATAAACCCTAATGGACCCCTCTTATGTGGACTTATATGAGGCTCACTTATAATTAATCCAAATAAGTAATAATAAATAAGACTAAGAAGAAAAGAATAAAAATTTAAAATTAATATTTTAGATATGCTAGAATCATATTTGCCACCCTTAAAAAAAATCCCAAATAGACCAGAAAATCTGATCTGAATGTGGAATTAATTGTGAAGTCTTCTTGCCTTATTATGCTTGGTTTTCTTATTTTACATGGATAATTAATGAAAAAAATCATCTTTTTTTTTACTTACTAATTTAGTTTTCTTTATAGACTAGGAGAATCATTGATTAATCCTTCCTAGCTTAGGAAATCAAATTTGGCAACCTTTTGATCCACACAAATTAGGCTTTTCTTAAAATTGGATTAGATGAATTAGAGGTTGTTTTTCATGCTTCCTAGGTGTCCCAATCTCCTTTCAGTCCATCTTACTCTATATGTTCTGAACAAGCCCATGCAATGCCTCTTTATGCTTCTTTTCCCTAGCTATTCTAATTAGCCCACTTGGTACCGTCAATAGGTCTTTAGACTGATTAAGTGTAGTGTGGTGTAGGGTTGATCCTCATTATCTTATCTCTCTCTAAAAGGATTTGACCTTGAATCATCACCTACATTAAATAGAGTAAGATCAGAGGCATTAAAGGTAATACCAACACCATACTCACATAGCAAATCAACTTTATAAGCAGCTATTGATCTTCTCAGGGATTTGAAATGACCCATCTCCTTGTGGTTGTAGCTTGGATTTTCTATGAGCTGAAAATCCCTTCTCGTGTATGTGCACCTTAACTCAATTGTTGGGCTAAAAGACAATATGTTTGCTCCACTTATTGACTTTAGTTGCATACACATGGTTTCTCTTTTCAATTTGTTGCCCCACACTCTTATAAAGTATCTTCACCACCTATGATTTACGATCACCCTTAAAACTAACCATTTCATCAACAAGCAAATGAATTAAATCTATGGGTGTTAAAAAGGTTAAATTCATACACAATTTCAAATGGTAAAAATCTAGTAATAGAATGCATACTATGATTATATGTAAA
Source organism: Populus euphratica (assembly GCF_000495115.2). NCBI lineage: Eukaryota > Viridiplantae > Streptophyta > Magnoliopsida > Malpighiales > Salicaceae > Populus > Populus euphratica. Next base: position 46,275 of record NW_011500667.1, on the reverse strand, counting down.
CTCTATTACAAACAATTTTTCCAATTTTTTAAGTTCTTTTAAATGACAACACACGAAAGTTGTGTTAAGGTCCTATTACCTATTTTGATCTGTCCATTTGTTTGGGGGTAATAAATAGTTGAAAACAACAATTTAGTACGCAGTTTCCCTTATAACACCTTTTAGATATAACTAAGGAACTTAATATCTTTATCAGAAACAATGTTGATAAGTACCTCATGAAATTGTACTATCTCTTTAAAGAACAAATCATTAGTGTTAGTTGCATCATCGGTTTTATGACATGGAATAAAACTATGCAATCTTCGAAAACCTATCAACAATTACAAAGATTGAATCCTTATGACATGACTAAAAGATTAATGTTTTTTTTCAAGTGCGGGAGTGTTGAAGCAATAAACAACCCGGCAAGACTAGAGTTGAACCATATAGAGGTGAACTATATAAATTATAAACAACAACAACAACAACGATAATAATAATAATAATAATAATAATAATAAGAACTTTGAGATGTGATATTGATATAAGGATTAAACAATGATAAAAATAATTATCAAGGTTAGAGGATTCACTAATGGTATTTCAAATAAGTATAGTATAAACTCTTATTATTCAACTGGAAACCACACACAAAAGAGGTTCCAATGAAATTATAAATTGTTAACATGATTACATTAGTTATCTCATTCAAATAATGCTAATACTTGTAAATGTTGTCAAATACTCATGATTATAACTTATTGATTAGTACTTAAAAGTGCATTTTATTAAGGTTTTATGTCATCATTTTTGCATTTGAAGTATCAATAACTCTTTAACTAAAGCATGTTTTATAATAATATATCTAATAATATAAGATACCTTTAATTTGTGGTAAATATTCATTTTAAATGTAGGCCTATCACATAAATGTAAGGATTGATTGATGAATTTAAGAACTGAAATTGAAAGGACAAAGAGATGGCTGAACTTAGAAAAGAGATGTCAGTGCAATCCAAACCGGAACACTATTAGGTAATTAGGTCATATCTGGAGTTGTAGATCTCAAATTTAGGTCTACTTTATATGGATGCAAAGGTAAGACATAGGCCTACAACTTTCATAGGAGCCCAAGACTTAAAAAGGCCATTTTCAAGTCCAAATTGTAGTAGCAACAACAAAAAAGTCCAAAACTGTCTTCCAGCCCGAGCACTGTTCAGTGTTTGACCCATATATGGAATTGTAGAAGTTCAAATGACCTGATTTTTTTACACAAGAAAGTTGAGACAATTTCGTACAACGTTTATTTTTATAAGTGGTTCTAATCTTGATGCTATCAATGACATTTTGGGCAGACAGGAGAAGATAAAGATTGTCACCAAGTCAAGAGTTGGTCATCCACTCATCAATTAGTCATCAATAGTTCCCAATTTTGGCCTATAAAAGGAGGCATTTTTCATGCATTTAGGCATCTTGGTTTCCAGATCTAGATCATGCTCTTGCTTTCTCTCTTTGTATTTTTTGTAATGTTTATGCTTTGCTTTCATTAATATCAAGTTTATGCCTTTCATTTCCTTTCATTTACTTAGTTAACTTTTATCTTATTTATGTTCTTATTTTGTTTATTATTTTTCTTTCTTTCATTATGTTTAGTTAAGTTTATTATGTCAAGGTGAAAAGATTACACTAATGGTGTAAGAATAAGTATAATGTAAACTTAATATGGACTTTAATGTTTCATACTAACATGTTTTGTATTTGTTATCTTGTTCATTCTTTAATACTTTACTTGTTAAATGACTAATATTGATTTATGTTGTATAACACTTGGTACAACAAATGCTTGGCACTTTTATAGCCCATACTGTATGGTATAACTAGCACTTGAGCTATGAAAGAAACTTGATTTGTTATTAACATAAGTTATAATCATGAATGCTTGACGAGATTTACAAGTATTAGCATTAATCGAATAAGATGACTAATGTAATCATGTTAATAATCTATAATCTAATTGGAACCTCCTTTATGTGTGGTTTCCAATTGAATAATAAGAGTTTATACTATACTTGTTTGACATACCATTAGTGGATCCTCTAACCTTGATATCTATTGTTATCATTGTTTAATCCTTACATTAATATTTCATCTTAAAGTTCTCATCTTCTTCTTCTTATTCTTCTTCTTCTTCTTTATTATTATTATTACTACTACTACTACTATTACTAATACTATTACTAATATTATTAGTACTATTATTATTATTATTATTACTACTACTACTAATATTACTGTTGTTATTGTTGTTGTTCTTTATAATTATTGTTTATAATTTGTACAATTAACCTCCCAGTGGTTCAACCCCGGTCTTGCCGGGTTATTTATTACTTCGACACTCTTGCACTTGGGAGAAGACATCAATATTTTAGTCGTGTCACTTATGTTAACAACAAATCAAGTTATTTTCATAGCACAGGTGTTGGTTATACCATACGGTTATGAAAGTGTCAAGTATTTATTGTACCAAGGGTTATACAACATAAATGTAGATTAACCATTTAACAAATAAAGTATTAAAAGTGAACAAGATAACAAATATAAAACATGTTAGTATTAAACATTAAAGTACATGTTGAGTTTACACTATACTTATTCTTACACCATTAGTGTAACCTTTTTACCTTAACAAAATAAATTTAGCTAAATATCATGAAGAAGAGAAAAATAAATAAACAAGATAAGAACATAAATAAGATATAAGTTAACTAAGTAAAGGAAAGGAAATGAAAAGCATAAATAATATATTAATATAAATAATACTTAAGCATTACAAAAAAAGATAAAGTAATAGCATGATTTTGATCTTAAAACCAAGATGCCTAAATGCATGGCAAATGCCTTCTTTTATAGGCCAAAATTTGAAACTATTGATTTGATAACTAATTATTGAGTAGGTAGCCACATCTTGACTTAGTGACAATTCTTATCTTCTTGTTTGAACAAAACGTTATTGATAACGTCAGAATTTGAAAAAATCTTTTCTTATAAAAGTTGTAGAAAATTGTCTCAGCTTTCCAATAAAAGACACTTAAGGTCATTTGAACTTTTAGAACTCGAGATAAGGCTACACATTGAATAGTGTCTAGACTACATGACAAATTCAGGCTTCTCTATTTTTGCTATAATTTGGACTTGAAAATGGTCTTTTTAAATCTTAGACTCCCATAAACGTTTTAAGCCTATGTCTTAGCTTTTTATCCATATAAACCAAACCTAAATCTAAGATCTACAGCCTCAAATATGACCCAATGACCGAACAGTGTTCTAGTTTGGACTGAACCACCATCTCTTTTCTAAGTTTAGCCCTCTCTTTATCTTTTCAATTTCAGTGCTTAAACTCATCAATCAATCCTTTCATTTATATGTTAGGCTTGCATTTAAGATGGACATTTACCATAAATTAAAGGTATCTTATAGTATCAGACTTGTTATTATAAAACATGCTTTAATTAAGGAGTTATTGATACTTCAAGTGCAAAATGATGATATAAAAACTTGATAAAAATACACATTTAAGTATTAATCACACTCCCAACCAGCGTAATACTAGTCCCTATTAATCAAAGCATTAAAATAGAAAAAACAATTTGTAAATTCCATGAAGCAAGACATTCATCATTCAACTTCCATTAATATATTCAGATAAATAAACTCTCATTAAATTTATATATCTGTTCAATACCTCTCAAATAAGATATTAATAAACCTTTTTTTTGTGCTCAATATATCAACATGTAGTTATAGGGCTTGAAAGAATACAAAATTTTTATTCTAATGTTTAAGGTTAACTTTCTTGGGTTAAGATTATCATCTTTTTTTAATACACACACACACACACACTGATGCGAACCTTGTGATCACATGGTCACGCAACCCACACGCAAAGACACCAATTCTCGGAAAGCCAAGTAAATCAGGTTTGATAGGAGTGTGAGACAAAGATAACTTGTACCCAGGCACCAGCACTATTGGAAACGGAAACCCCCCACCCAACAAATATTGATTCGCGAACGAGAAGTATAAGGATGACGCCACGAAGACAGTTGTTCTTCGATAGTCGTTTTTCAGTTCATTAGAGAACCATGGAAGGGAGATTATCTCACTAACACACACACACACAAAGTGCAGCAAACAAGAAGTTTTATTAATCTAAATAGTCTTCCTTTACATGTTTGGTTATGCCTCTATTTATAGTGATTCTAGACTTAAAAGAAACCCTAATGAACCCCCCTTAGGTGGACTTATATGTAGCCCACTTACAATTGACCCAAATAAGTAATAATAACCCAAAGACAATGAAGAAAATAATAAAAATATAAAAAATCCGAAAATTACTATCCTAAATATGCTAGAATCAGATTTGTCACCATTAAGAAGTCCCAAATAGACTAGGAAATCTGATCTGAAGGTAGAATGTATTCTAAAGTCTTCTTTCCTTTTGTAGCTCGGATGAATAAGGAATCCTTGTAAGAAAAGGATTCTGAAATAATTATGAATCCTTGCCACTTGCAAATTATGTTGCAGCCCATTAAACATCCTTGTAGAATTAGTATATTTCCAAAATAAGCTGCCACATCCCTCTAGGAAAAGAATCCTAGCCAAATAGGAAGTCCACAAGTCAAAAGGAAGTAAATAACAAAATCCGTACAGCCTCTGGTGACCCGTATTGAGATACCTTTCCGAACTCCGATTGACCTGAAATTTTAACACAAGGTAATAACATATGTCAGGAGACTCCACGTAAAATCTCAGCTCGATCCAATGGTCGGATTGAGAATTATGACTATTGCTGTAAAATTGGATAGTTGCACATTTTACATCAAAAATCAAATTTGACCTTGCTTGGATCGTATCACACACACACACACACATATATAACTTAAAACACAATACATCTTTAATATAATGAGCTTTTAGTTAATGAGGTTATGAAACCAAACTTATCCATGTTTTTATTATCATCATTTTCATTTTTTTTGTTCTTTTTTTTTTGCAAATTATATACTACCCCTTTCCCTTAGTTGTTACATTTAACAAAACAACATAAATATTGTAATAATCCAATATGCAACCCACAATCATATGTTAAAGTGTGTGTGTGAAAATGAAGGTTTAAGAAGAGTATATAAGCAAAATTAAGTGATAACAATGCGAGAGTTTGTAAACCTGAATATTTCAAGAAGTATTTTGATAGACCTTGGTAAGAATGTTTACTAAGATGCATCTAAAGAGTTACTTTAACAAAAAACCTCATTTACTCTACCATCCTAGTAACAACAGTTTTGCAAATGGTTTATGAAATAGAAAAAAATAGTTAGTTAATTTTTTTTATATCAACTACTACCTTTTCCCCTAGCCAAAACGAGACATTATCTTTAATGTTCTAAGGTAGAAAGATAGAGTATAAAATACATCACCTAAAACAATGAACACTAACAAACCTGAAACACACTTAAACAAATATAAGAAATAACAAAAGATAATAATAAAACCAAAAGACATAAAAGTTTTTACAAACAAAGGCTCAAATCCAATATAAGCTTTTTATAACTTTCCTTAGTTGACTAATTTATGTGACTCATAAAGGAATCAATTACACGAATGAAATATTGTAGTTGATCAATTTATTGTTCAGCAGTAGCAGCATAGATTATGATTTGTTGTGTGGAAGATGTTAAAAAATCTTGTTTCACAGCATGATCAAGAAAAGACAACAAATTATCATAAAAACCATTAACATTTAGCGAACATATAGATTTATGCTGAATGTGAAATTGGGTCTAAGAGGAAATATGAAAGATCTTTTTCGATGTGCCCAAACCATCTGATAAGGCAATGAAGGTGTCAGCATGGTTAAACATTGCACTAATTTGATCAAACATTGTGGAGACTTGTAATTCCTCTCCAATTATTTTTCCAATGATGTCCCCTTTTGCTAAAGCTTTGGGGACGACCCCTAAAGCTTGACTACCTTCTAAAAATACAATTATTGACACACTCTCCATTGACCCAAGGTTACTTCCCCCATACACTAGTGAATCTTTCTCTCAGCTAGTACCCGACCAAAATAATTTGCTGATTCTAAAAAATCTATGTCCTTCCCAGGACTGGATCCACCAAAAACACAAATATTTTTTATGTGATGACTTGAGGAACTTGTCATTTCTACACACTTCTATATCTATTGAATGTAAGGGTTGAGTAGAAATGAGGGGAAGGAAGAGAAGATTTCATAGATTAGAAATTAAAAATGCAATCATACCACCTATATATAAGCCAATTAGAGACTCACACTCTCACTCCCTCTCTCTATATATATTGATTTATTTATTTTGAAAAAACATGTGTATGCACCGGTAGTTGTGATTGTGGCTCATATCTTCCCTTGGTTTTACATCCAAGAACAGTTTAAACGTTCTCTATAGGTCAAGGATAGGCTTCCCATCTAGTTTTCTTAAAAACTGGCAAACAGGGTCTTTCACAGTTAGATTCCCAAGACTAAGATAATCATGCTCTTTATGGAATTGTAGCCATAAATCATCAATTGCATAATGCACATCTCTACTAGGATGCGTCTCAATAGTCAATAAAAGATTATCTAAAGACCCCTTACTTAGGCAATCTTTAATGAATTATATTTTATTTTTACAGTTTACAGATACCATTCCTAAAGAATAACATGTTGCATTACAAGTTCATCTAGCATATTTGTGATAGATTTCAAGTAGTTTTGCATGATATTTTTTTGCAAAAGTGCTTTTATCTATTCCAAGTTTGTATGAAATGAAAGAATTAAAGGACTCACCTAATTATCAAACCTTTGCTTCAATCAGCCAGTGAATATCTTCAGAAATTCAATGATTCATTAACAATCTCAATCTTACACACTTAGCATGGTAAATTTTTATAATCGCATTTGGAGGCAAAACAGGAAAATACTTTTTCAATTTTTCAAGAGTAATGTCCATTTTCAAATGAGAATTGGAGAAGATATTCAAAGAAGGGAGAAAGAGCAAATAATTGCATAAATATATATACAGATATCAGTTATTATGGAAAACTAAAAGAACTAACTTAAGTCACGGAGTACCATTATCCGCCATTTAACCAAGGTGAGAGAGACTAGCAAAACAAAAGTTACACTAAAATGAAACACAAAACAATATGAGAAGAGGAATCAATCTTTGTATACAGGACCACTTAATTCAATAGAGTCATTTTCAATTGAAAAATTGTCAAAGCAAACTTTCAAACATTGTCCAATTTATACGACTCATGGAGGGATCAATTACAGGAGTGAAAGATTATAGTTGGTCAATCAATTGTTCAGTAGTAGCAGCAGAGATTATGATTTGTCATGCCGAAAATGTTAGAAATTCATGTTCCACAACATGATCAAGAAGAGACAACAACTTATCATAAAAACTATTAATATTTAACATACCTATAAGTTTATGGTGAATGTGCAGTTGAGCTCAAGAGGTAATACGAAAGATTGACACGACTAAAAGATTGATGTCTTCTCCCAAGTGCAGGAGTGTCGAAGTAATAAATAATCCGGTAAGACCGGGGTTGAACCATAGGGAGGTTAATTGTACAAATTATAAACAACAACAATAGTAACAATAACAACAACAACAACAATAATAATAGTAATGATAATAATACTAATAATACTAGTAGTAGTAGTAGTAGTAGTAGTACTAATAATAATAATAAAGAAAAAGGAGGAGGAGAAGAAGAAAAAGAAGATGATGAGAACTTTGAGATGGAATATTAATGTAACGATTTAACAACGATAACAACAAATATCAAGGTTAGTGACACGACGAAAAGATTGATGTCTTCTCCCAAGTGCAGGAGTGTCGAAGTAATAAATAACCCGGCAAGACCGGGGTCGAACCACAAGGAGGTTATTTGTACAAATTATAAATAACAATAATAAAACAACAATAACAACAACAACAATAGTAATAAAAATAATAA
>NW_011500667.1:5404-38236 GCF_000495115.2 Populus euphratica | reverse complement strand
TAGTAGTAGTAGTAGTAGTAATAATAATAATAATAATAATAAAGAAAGAAAGAGAAGAAGAAGAAAATGATGATGATGAGAACTTAGAGATGAAATATTAATGTAAGGATTAAGCAATAATAATAACAAATGTCAAGGTTAGAGGTTCGACTAATGGTATATCAAACAAGTATAGTATAAACTCTTATTATTGAATTGGAAACCACACACAAAGGAGGTTCCAATCATATTATATATTGTTAACATGATTACATTAGTCATCTTATTCAATTAATGCTAATACTTGTAAATCTCGTCAAGCATTCATCATTATAACTTATGTTAACAACAAATCAAGTTCCTTTCATAGCTCCGGTGTCGGTTATACCATACATTATGGGCTATGAAAGTGCCAAGCATTTGTTGTACCAAGTGTTATACAACATAAATCAAGATTAATCATTTAACAAGCAAAGTATTAAAGAGTGAACAAGATAACAAATATAAAACATGTTAGTATCAAACATTAAAGTCCATATTAAGTTTACATATACTTATTCTTACACCATTAGTGTAACCTTTTCACCTTGACATAATTAACTTAGCTAGACATAATGAAAGAAAGGAAAACAAATAAACAAAATAAGAACATAAAAGTTAACTAAGTAAAGGAAAGGAAATGAAAGGCATGAACTTAATATTAATGAAAGCAAAGCATAAACATTACAAAAAATACAAAGAGAGAAAGGAAGAGCATGAGCTTGATCTGGAAACCAAGATGCCTAAATGCATGGCAAATGCCTCCTTTTATAGGCCAAAAGTGGGAACTATTGATTTGATGACTAATTGATAAGTGGGTGGCCAACTTTTGACTTGGTGACAATCCTTATCTTCTCTTGTCTGCCCAAAACGTCATTGATAACGTCAAAACTGGAGCCAGGTGCAAACATGAAAGTTGTAGGCAATTGTCTCAGCTTTCTTGTGTAAAAAATTCAGCTCATTTGGACTTCTAGAACTCCAGATATGGCCAAAATACCGAACAGTGCTCGGGCTGGAAGACAGATTCGGGCTTCTTTGTTGTTGCTACAATTTGGACTTGATAATGGCCTTTTTAGATCTTGGGCTCCATATGAAAGTTGTAGGCCTATGTCTTACCTTTCCATCCATATAAATTGGACCTAAATCTGAGATATATAGCTCTAGATATGACCCAATTACCGAACAGTGTTCCGGTTTGGATTGCACCGACATCTCTTTTCTAAGTTTGGCCATCTCTTTATCCTTGCAATTTAAGTTCTTCAAGTCATCAATCAATCCTTTCATTTATGTGATAGGCCTGCATTTAAAATGAACATTTACCACAAATTAAAGGTATCTTATATTATTAGATATATTATTATAAAACATGCTTTAGTTAAGGAGTTATTGATACTTCAAGTGCAAAATGATGATATAAAACCATGATAAAAATGCACTTTTAAGTACTAATCAGTTAGAGGATCCACTAATGGTATGTCAAACAAGTATAGTATAAACTCTTATTAGTCAATTGGAAACCACACACAAAGGAGGTTCCAATCAGATTATAGATTGTTAACATGATTACATTAGTCATCTTATTCAATTAATGCTAATACTTGTAAATCTCGTCAAGCATTCATGATTATAACTTATGTAAACAACAAATCAAATTCCTTTCATAGCTCAGGTGGCGGTTATACCATACAGTATGGGCTATGAATGTGCCAAGCATTTGTTGTACCAAGTGTTATACAACATAAATCAAGATTAGTCATTCAACAAGCAAAGTATTAAAGAGTGAACAAGAGAACAAATATAAAACATGTTAGTATCAAACATTAAAGTCCATATTAAGTTTACATTATACTTATTCTCACACCATTAGTGTAGCCTTTTCACCTTGACATAATTAACTTAGCTAGACATAATGAAAGAAAGCAAAATAGATAAACAAAATAACAACATAAAAGTTAACTAAGTAAAGGAAAGGAAATGAAAGGCATAAACTTGATATTAATGAAAGCAAAGCATAAACATTACAAAAAATACAAAGAGAGAAAGGAAGAGCATGATTTTGATCTGGAAACCAAGATGCCTAAATGCATGGCAAATGCCTCCTTTTATAGGCCAAAATTAGGAACTATTGATTTGATAACTAATTGATAAGTGGGTGGCCAACTTTTGACTTGGTGACAATCCTTATCTTCTCTTGTCTGCCCAAAACGTCATGGATAACGTCAAAATTGGAGCCAGTTGCAAACATGAAAGTTGTAGCTAATCGCTTGTCAAGCATTCATGATTATAACTTATGTTACTAACAAATCAAGTTCCTTTCATAGCTCAGGTGGCGGTTATACCATATAGTATGGGCTATGAAAGTGCCAAGCATTTGTTGTACCAAGTGTTATACAATATAAATCAAGATTAGTCATTTAACAAGCAAAGTATTAAAGAGTGAACAAGATAACAAATACAAAACAATTGGCCCAATGCTTGTTACATGGGTTGAGGAGAAAAGCTTAAGAAAAGTAGAGAGAGAGATCTGGAGAGAGAGAGATCTGGAGAGAGAGAAAGATTAGAAATCAAACTGTCGGAGCTAGATCTACTCCGTCCACCGTTGGATCATCCTCATTTCTTACTATGTTGTTCATTCCAGCCTTCTTGAAACATTGACCGAATGGATCTTCATTGCAATCAACGAGGTGGGAGATATTGATCTCGTAATATTTCTACTGTTCTGCATTTTTAGTTGCAGCAGAGTGAATTGGGTTTTGTTGAAGCTTGATCTTCTTTGTTCGCCGTTGGATCGTCACCATTTTTTAGTATGTTGTTCATTAGAATATACTCTATAGCTTGACCGCACGGATCATCTTTCCAATCAATAATCTCGAAGATACTGGCCTCGTAATTCTGTAATTCTCTTCTCCCTTCATGAACAAATCTGAATCTTGTTGTTTCTGAGATTACATTGTTGTTGTTTCTGAGCTTAGGTTACGTCTTAGACTCAGTTTCTCTTCTTAGAATTTGGTATCTCTAGTATTTGTATGCTGCCATAATGTCCTTATGTTCTGTTGTGGATTCTGTTCCAATGGTTACCTCTAACAATGAACAACACAATGAAGTCAAGTCCGGACATATATTAAGATTAGAGCTACAAGATATGTTGAACAGCCATGGGATGAGGATTTCTCAGTTTACTAATGTTAATCAAGCTGATTCTGAAGCTAGCATAGAGAAGAAACACTCTAATTCCCAAGCTTCTAATGTTGTTTCAGAAATGAATCATGTGTTGGGTTCTAAAGTTGATGAGTTGAAGGTAGGGTCTCAGCAACAAGACCAGCAAAATCTTCGCCCCAAATTGAATTTTTTAAATGCTTTGAAGGGTTCTGATGTTGATAACAATGAGGGTACCAAGAACCTTGGTATTTCTCTAGTTCGTAATCTGCATTTTGCTCCCCCTGCTATGACTGATGGTCGTGTGACAGTAGCTCCTCCACTTGATGTGTTTGAGGATGGCTGCGAACTTTGGAAATCCACCCTAGTTGGTCATTTTGTGGGTCAGAAATTACCATATCCCGTTGTTAATTCTATTGCCAAAAGAATCTGGGGCTCCTACGGTCTATCAGAAGTTTTATCTTCGGATAATGGTTTCTTCCTATTCACTTTTGATTCTGTTGATCATGCCACTAATGTGCTGGAAAGAGCCCCATGGCACATGGCAAGCAGACCTTTGGTGCTTAAACGTTGGCAACCGAACATGCAATTTTTGAAAGGTGATTTGGTCAAAGTTCCGGTATGGGTTAGGCTGTATAATGTTCCTCTTGAGTATTGGACTATTAAGGGGTTGAGTTGTGTAGCGAGTGCTATTGGGGTTCCTCTTCATGCTGATCAGACTACATTGTTGCGTCAAAGGCTTAGCTACGCAAGAGTTTGTGTTGAGATTGATGCTACGAAGACACTGGTTAAGGAATACGACCTTCGCTGTCCAAATGGGTTATTCATAACAATTTCAGCTGATTACGAATGGATACCATCGAAGTGCAATAATTGTAATGTCTTTGGACACACGACAGCGATATGTGCTACTAATAACGGTGCAAATCTTACAATGGAGGCAGAGGGTAAGAGGAAACTAGGAGCTGCGACCTCTAAATCTGCGGATAAACAGCAGAATCAGTTTCAATGGCAAGTAGTTGCTAAACGAAATAAGGGTTTTGTGAGTGGTGAGAATGGCCCTTTGGCATCTAAAGTGCGTAACTGTAATGAGAATGGTTGTTCGACATCTGGTACAAATATTTCTGATTGTAATATCAATGAGAAGGCTGCATCAGATGTGAACAATGCTGATTGTTATGAAGATGAAAATCCTACATCTCCTTTTGTTTTGAAGAGTTCACAAGGAGACATGAAGCAGGAGCAGGGGGGTACAAGTACTGCTTCAGATCAAAGTTTAGCCATCTCCAATACATCTGATTGTGCGACCGTGAACCAGGTTCTTTTCGTTAATAGTCATGAGCTGAATGTAGATATTGACGCAATGGGAGGTGATACAGATGGGGAACGAACTGATAAGGAGTTGACGTCACCAATCCTGACAAGCCCACAAACTCTGAATTCCACCGAAAGGGAAACTGTTAATCAGTTGGCTATTAAGGCTAGAGACTCTCTAGAGAAAAAGAAAAAGGGTTCGAAAAACTCTTCAAAGAAGAATAAGAAATCTGTCTCCTCGCCTGGGGGCACGTCGAGGTAATCTTTGTGTTGCTGTTTGTACTCCTCTCTATTTTCTTATGATTATTGGATGTTGGAATGTAAGAGGTTTGAATGATCCCATAAAGCATTCAGCATTGCGTCAGCTCATCCATCAAGAGAGGATGACTCTTTTCGGTTTGGTTGAAACTCGGGTTAGAGACGAGAATAAATATAATGTTTCTCAACTTCTTCTGCGTAATTGGTCCTTCTTGTATAATTATGATTTCTCTTGTCGTGGTCGTATTTGGGTTTGTTGGAATGCTAATGTGGTGAAGGTTGATGTCCTCGGAATGTCAGACCAGGCTATTCATGTTTGTGTCACTATATTAGCTACCAATATCTGTTTCAATGCTTCAATTATATACGGAGACAATAACGCTTCCTTACGTGAGGCATTATGGTCTGATATAGTGAGTCGTAGTGATGGATGAGAGTCCAGCCCATGGATTCTTATGGGCGACTTTAATGCTATCCGCTACCAATCAGACAGGTTAGGAGGGTCTACTTCGTGGGCTGGTCATATGGACAGATTGGAAACATGTATTCAAGAAGCGAAAGTGGATGATCTTCGATATTCAGGCCTGCATTATACTTGGTCGAATCAATGTCCTGAGAATCTGATTATGCGGAAACTAGATAGAGTGCTTGTCAATCGGGTATGTCAGACCATTCTCCTATGGTGGTAAAGGTTACTGGTGATTATCAGAATATAAAGAAACCATTCAGATTCTTTGATATGTGGATGGACCATGACGAGTTCATGCCCTTTGTGAGGAAAGTATGGGAACACAATTCGGGGGGTTGTCCAATGTATCAGCTGTGTTGCAAGCTAAGAAAACTAAAACGGGAATTGAAACTTTTCAATATGACTCACTTCTCCAACATTTCAGATAGAGTCAAAGATGCGAAAGATGAAATGGATAAGGCTCAACAGGCTCTCCATACAACACATGGGAATCCAACTTTGTGCATGTGAGAAAGGGATGCTGTACGTAACTACGCTTCTATCGTCAAAGCCGAAGAGATTATTCATGTTCTTGGATTTGTAGAGGGGGAGCTCCCTATGAAATATTTGGGAGTGCCTCTTATCTCGTCCAGACTAAAGGTTGTTTATTGTAAGGGTCTCGTGGATCGAATCACCTCTAAAGTTCGACATTGGACTTGTAGAACACTCTCGTATGCAGGACGAGTACAACTGATTAATTCAGTTTTATTTTCCATCCAGGTCTATTGGGCATCTCTCTTCCTCTTACCTGGGCAAGTCATAAAAAGTGTGGAGCAAATTATGAGATCCTTTCTTTGGTCAGGTTCAGATATGAGAACTACTGGGTCTAAAGTGGCTTGGGATCAGGTATGTCTTCCAAAAAAGGAGGGGGGGCTAGGAATAAAGAGGATAACAGAATGGAACAAGATTGCTTTGTTGAAACACATTTGGAACCTATGCAATGACTCAGATGGCTCAATCTGGTCTACTTGGATAAGATGTAATCTGTTGCGAGATAGGAATTTCTGGACAATCAAGACGCCACAGAATTGCTCTTGGGCATGGAGAAAGATTCTAAAGCTCAGATCCTTAGCATGGCCGAAGATGAAGTACATCATAGGGGATGGCAGGACAACTTCTCTATGGTTTGACAATTGGCATCCTCACAGCCCGCTCGTAGATTCTTACGACGACAGATTCATCTATGATTCAGGTATGGAAAAGAACGCGAAGGTGAATATGCTGATTCATAACTCAGAATGGAAAATTCCTACCACTCACGCTATTGGATGACACCCCATTGTAGAAGCTATTCCTTCCAATTCTAATCCTATGATAGGGCAAAATGATGAGATTGTTTGGCTGGATTCACCAAATCACAGATTCCCGATCAAAATAGCTTGGGAACAACTAAGATTTCATCATACGATGGTCGAATGGCATGACATTGTGTGGTTCAAGAATGCTGTTCCAAGACATTCGTTTCTTCTATGGGTGGCTGTCCAACAGAAACTCACAACTCAAGATATACTTCATCGATTTGGTATACATGGTCCGAATAGATGCTCACTCTGTCTCCGCAACTACGAAGATCACAACCACTTGTTCTTTGAATGCTCCTATACTAAAGCGATCTGGTGGGATGTTTGTGACAGATGCAACATTCCAAGAATGACAAAAGGATGGGATGAATGGATTCGATGGGCCACTGTCACTTGGCATGGCAAAAGTTTCGTCAATTTTTCTCGTAAACTCAGTTTTGCAGCTACAGTGTATCATATCTGGCAAGAAAGGAATGCAAGGACCTTTGCTGGAATATCTAGAACTCAGAATTTGGTCTTTCATCAAATCGAATGTATCATCCGTGATAAGCTTGATTTGATGAGGAACGTTCTACCAACAGATGAAAATAAAAGAATCCAATGAGCATGGAGGGTTAATAACATAGATTCTTCATTTGATATTTAGCTGGTTGTATTGGTTTCCCTAACGAATCAAGTTAGGTCTTGAGTTTTCAGTTCAGTGGCTAGCATGTAGCCATCTGTTGTTTTACGTTTTTGTTCTCATTGTAAATTTGGGGTATGCCCCTTATAATCTTTGTATCGTTTTCCTTTAATATATACGTCAACTTACCAAAAAAAAAAAGATAACAAATACAAAACATGTTAGTATCAAACATTAAAGTCCATATTGAGTTTACACTATACTTATTCTTACACTATTAGTGTAACCTTTTCACCTTGACATAATAAACTTAGCTAGACATAATGAAAGAAAGAAAAATAAATAAACAAAATAAGAACATAAATAAGATAAAAGTTAGCTAAGTAAATGAAAGGAAATGAAAGGCATAAACTTGATATTAATGAAAGCACAGCATAAACATTAAAAGAAATACAAAGAAAGAAAGCAAGAGTATGATCTTGATCTGGAAACCAAGATGCCTAAATACATGGCAAATGCCTCCTTTTATAGGCCAAAATGGGGAACTATTGATTTGATGACTAATTGATGAGTGGGTGGCCAACTCTTGACTTGGTGACAATCCTTATCTTCTCTTGTCTGCCCAAAACGTCATTGATAACATCAAAATTGGAGCCACATGAAAACATGAAAGTTGTAGACAATTGTCTCAGCTTTCTTGTATAAACAATTCAGCTTATTTCGGCTTCTAGAACTCTAGATATGGCTAAAATACTGAAGAGTGCTCGGGCTGGAGGACAGATTCGGGCTTATTTGTTGTTTCTATAATTTGGACTTGAAAATGGCCTTTTTAGATCTTGGGTTCCATATGAAAGTTGTAGGCATATGTCTTACCTTTCCATCCATATAAAGTAGACCTAAATCTGAGATCTATAGCTCTAAATATGACCCAATTACCGAACAGTGTTCCGGTTTGGATTGCGCTGACATCTATTTTCTAAGTTTGGCCATCTCTTTATCCTTTCAATTTCAGTTCTTAAATTCATCATTCAATCCTTTCATTTATGTGATAGGCCTGCATTTAAAATAAATATTTACCATAAATTAAAGGTATCTTATATTATTAGATATATTATTATAAAACATGCTTTAGTTAACGAGTTATTGATACTTTAAGTGCAAAATGATGATATAAAACCTTGATAAAAATGCACTTTTAAGTACTAATCAATACTATACATGTTTGACATATCATTAGCAGAACCTCTGACCTTGATATTTATTATTATCATTGTTTAATCCTTACATTAATATTTCATCTCTCTCTTCTTCTTCTTTTTCTTTATTATTGTTGTTTGTTGTATTATTGTCGTCTATAATTTATACAATTAACCTCTCCATGGTTCGATCCCGGTCTTGCCGGGTTATTTATTACTTCGACACTCCTACATTTGGGAGAAGACATCAAACTTTTAGTCGTGTCAACATGTGAGTCCTTGAACATGGTGGACTAGTAAAATCTATTTTATAAAATTTTAGCAATCGTTGTTTTTTATGAGAATTGACTCTCACATGCCTCAGAATAATAAAATTTAATGACACTACTTACCTCATTGTTGGGAATGTATCTTTGAAATATTTGATCAAGACAATATGTGAATAAGAGTGGGTCATCTCAATAAAAGTTTTGCACATCGTTCAAAAACTTTCTTTTGTATTCGGTACTCTAGTGAGCTGACAAAAATCCTAAAAAAATAAAATTGATATTTTTAGCAAACCAAGGCATTGAACTAAGAGAAAGTAAGGATTCGTTAGGAAAGTAATAATCGATTGGCGTGATGTCGGGTGTCGAATCTGTTGTCACTTTTGATAAAAGATCTGCAACAATATTTTTTGGTGCCTTTTTCATTTGTGATTTTTTTTCTAAGAATAAATTATTTGCATATTTTCAGATTCATCAAACTCAATTTTACTCAAAGTAATCTCCAGTTGATTATAAACTAAATCATTATCATCTCTAGGTTGTTTGCAAATGTTAAAAATATTCATCTCCAATGTCATGCTTTCAAAAAATAACTTCATCAGTCCATTGTTACAATTAATCAATGCATTGCAAGTTGTAAGAAATGGATGTTCTAAAATAGTAGAAAATGAATTACATGTTTCAACAAGTTGTGTCCAAGACAATAAAATCCACAGGATAAATTGATGTGCATCATGGGAATGATAATCCATCTCGTAAAGGTAAATCAAATATTCAAGAGGATTCAGATGGTCCAATGACAAGAGCGAGAGCGAAACAACTACAAAGGACCTTGACGAGTCAGATTGGAATGATTGAAGCTGCGTCGGAGTTAAAATTTGGCAATCAGTTTCAAATTGGTTCAAGGGTGCTTATTTGCCTACAATTGGAGCTTAAAGATGGGAAGAGCCCTTAATGGTTCTTTTGATGCTGGACTACTTGAATTTGGGTTGATAATGCAAATAAGTTAAGAAATTGATGCTGTTTACGTCAGAACAGTAGATAAATTTGAACCCGAATTTGAAGTCATCCATTGCATGTGAAAACAAGACTAATCTAGGTGGATTTCAAGTTCAGAACGTGATCTTTCCAGATTGTCCAACCATGATTGCATTGGACTTTTGTGCAAGAAGTTATAGCCATTTTAAATTCGGTCTGTTTATGTTTCAATTAAAGTCAGAAAATGTGTGCTAGTGTAATTTGTCTGGTTACTTTGTCAAAGTCCAAGTTTTGGGCTTGATTTCTGTCATGTTGAATTTTCCTAAGTGTGGAGGGATGTTCCATTATAAATATGGCATCAGAATATGTAATAAACAACTTTTGGCCAATATTTGAACTTAATTCCGAGAATTAAGAGTTATTCTTCCAAATTGATTTGTGAAGAACCCCACTGACTTATCACTCTTCAATCACAAAGAGTGTGGCGTCAAAATCCTAGATTGATCTTTGTGGCGTCCAGATCGACTTATCAAAGTATCACTCTAGTTTATCCTTCATTTTTATTTACCTTAAAAAATACTATAATCTAGCCTAAACACCAGAAGAAAGACAATACAACCAGACCCATCCTTCATCCATTTTCGTCAGATTCATTGTTGCCGATTTTTGAATCATTCACGGCACAACATCTAGTATCAGAGCATCAGTTGCGATCTAAGGCAAGAGCTAGAAACAGAAGAAAGGCTTGCTGGAATTGCAATTGATAAACTTAGTTATGGCTGGAGATAAAGAAGATTTGCCAAGAGGGTTAAGTTTAGAACAGGCACAGGTTATGGGCTTACAACGATCTCATGCTGAGATTCGGGATGAAATGACTGGAATTCGTGAACAGTTGCATACCCTTATGCAAATGATGCAAAGAAATAATTTGCAACCCCAGCAGAGGCAAGCACTTAGGGTGCCACGAAATGATTTTGTAGAAGCTGATGGAGATCCAAATGGGGATGATGAGGCCGACGACAGGGGCAGACCAAGAAGACAGAATAATAATCCTCCTAGTGGTCTCAAACTTAAGATTCCACCGTTTCGAGGAAGTAGTTCACCTGAGGAATACTTGGAATGGATTCAGAAGGTTGAAAAGGTGTTCGAATGGTATGAATATTCTGAAGAAAGGAAGTGCAAGGTGGCAGCACTTGAGTTTACAGATTATGCTCTTTTATGGTGGGAAAACTTAAAGATTCAGAGGAGAAGGGATGGAGAAGAGGAGATTAGAACGTGGGCAACTATGAAAAGAGTGATGAAGAAGAGATTTGTTCCTGATTACTATAAACAAGAGCTATACATCAGACTTCAGACTTTGCGACAAAGATCTTTAAGCGTGGAAGAGTATGTGAAAGAGTTTGAGTTGCTACAGATTCGATGTGAATTGATGGAACCCCAAGAACAAACAATAGCTAGATTTCTTGGAGGGTTAAGGAAGGATATAGCTAATGTGGTTGAATTGCAACCGTACATCTTCCTTGAGGATGTTATAAAGCTTGCAAGTCGCGTAGAGAGGCAGCAGAAACGAGGAGGTGTCCGAACAAGTGTAACTACGTCAAGTACGACAAGGGACAGATCTACGCCTACTCGAACATGGAGCACACCTAAACGAGATGAGAAGGTGGAGGTCAGCAAGGGGAATACCAGTTCTGATTCTTTAAAGGGAAAGGAGAAGGTGACAGAACCTCCACATCCAAGGAGGTCACGAGACATCAAGTGCTTCAAGTGCTTAGGACATGGGCACATTGCTTCAGAATGTCCAAATAAAAGGGTAATGATATTGCATGGGGATCATGGAGAGCTGATCAGTGGAGATGAGGCTGAAACTGAAGATGAAGATGAGGCACAAATGGAACAGGAAGAGGATTTCGAACCAGTGAAGGGAGATTTGTTGGTTGTGCAACGGGTTCTAAATGCACAAGTTGATGTTAGTGCTGAGCAACGTGAGAACATCTTTCATACTCGATGTCAGATTCGAGATAAGGTGTGTGGGATGATCATTGATAATGGAAGTTGCACTAATGTTGCGTCAACTACCTTGGTGGAGAAATTGGGCTTAACTACCATTCCACATCCCAGACCGTATAGTTTGCGATGGCTGAATGAGAATGGGGAGATTCGGGTGACAAAGCAAGTTCTTGTGCCCTTTTCCATTAAAACCTATCATGACGAAGTTTTGTGTGACGTTGCGCCGATGTCAGCTAGCCATTTGTTACTGGGTCGTCCATGGCAGTTTGATAAGGATGTGACCTACAATGGACGAAAGAACACTTATTCTTTCATGCTGAATGGAAAGAAGGTGAACTTGTTACCATTGAGTTCTCAACAAATTAGAGAGGATCAGTTACGAAGCCAACAAAAGGAGGTGCAATCACGTAAGGGGCTGTTGTTAGCCAAAAAAGGCGATATCAAACAGGCATTAGCTTCGACGGGGGTTGTTTTCATGATCTGGGCAAAGCAATTGCTACAAGTAGAAGGACTGGACTTACCAGCACAGA
This sequence comes from Populus euphratica, assembly GCF_000495115.2. Lineage (NCBI taxonomy): Eukaryota > Viridiplantae > Streptophyta > Magnoliopsida > Malpighiales > Salicaceae > Populus > Populus euphratica. The sequence goes on along the minus strand of NW_011500667.1, from coordinate 26,079 downwards.
TTAAGGAATTGCTAGAAGAATTTAAAGATGTGTTTCCAAATGAATTACCTAAAGGGTTACCGCCTATTCGTGGAATTGAGCATCAAATTGATTTGGTGCCGGGAGCTTCACTTCCTAATAGACCAGCATACAGATGTAATCCAGCGGAAGCAAAAGAGATTCAAAGGCAGGTTGGTGAGCTTGTAGAGAAGGGCTATGTTCGAGAATCACTTAGTCCATGTTCCGTACCTACTTTGCTTGTACCAAAGAAAGATGGTACCATGAGGATGTGTATGGACAGCCGTGCTATCAACAAAATAACAGTTAAGTATCGATTTCCTATACCCAGACTTGATGATTTGCTTGATGAGTTGCATGGTGCTGCATTGTTTTCTAAAGTCGATTTGAAGAGTGGTTATCACCAAATTAGAATGAAAGAGGGAGATGAATGGAAAACAGCATTTAAAACTAAACAGGGGTTATATGAATGGATGGTAATGCCGTTTGGGTTATCTAATGCGCCTAGTACATTTATGAGGCTTATGAATCATGTTTTGAGGAAGTATATTGGGCTGTTTGTTGTAGTATATTTTGACGATATCCTAGTGTATAGCAAGACCTTTGATGATCATGTGAAGCATCTTAGAGTTGTGTTTGAAACTTTGCGAGATTCTAAGTTGTATGGGAAACTCACAAAGTGTTACTTCTGTAAAGAAAGTGTCGTGTTTCTTGGATATATTATCTCTAGCAAGGGAGTTAAGGTTGATGAGGAGAAAATTGAGGCAATTCGGGATTGGCCAAAACCTGCTAGTATAGCTGATGTGAGGAGTTTTCATGGTTTAGCTTCTTTCTACAGGCGATTTGTGAAAGATTTCAGCTCTATTGTTGCTCCTATGACAGAATGCTTGAAAAAAGGAAACGAGTTTAGATGGAGTGCAGATGCTCAGAAAGCTTTTGAGCTAATTAAAGAAAAGTTGTGTACTGCTCCAGTTTTAGCACTTCCAGACTTTGCTAAAACATTTGAAATAGAGTGTGATGCTTCCGGAGTTGGAATTGGGGCTGTTTTGATGCAAGAAAAGAGGCCGATTGCATTCTTCAGTGAAAAGTTAAATGGAGCACGTTTGAACTACTCTATTTACGACAAGGAGTTCTATGCTTTGATTCGGGCTCTGGAGGTATGGCAGCACTACTTGGTGCCAAAAGAATTCGTTATTCATACTGATCATGAATCCTTGAAGTATCTTAAGGGGCAAAGCAAGCTGAATCGAAGACATGCTAAATGGGTGGAGTTTATGGAGTCATTTCCTTATGTCATAAAGTACAAGAAAGGGCAAGTTAATGTGGTTGCTGATGCTCTTTCTAGGAGATATGCACTGATCTCTATGTTGAATGCAAGGTTGATGGGTTTTGAACAAGTGAAGGATCAATACGCTAATGATTCCTACTTTGCTAATGTGGTTACCGAATGTGCAAAGGGAGCTTGTGATGGGTTCTTTATGCATGAAGGTTACTTGTTCAAAATGGGCAGAATGTGTATTCCTTCAGGTTCATTACGGGAGTTGCTTGTGCGAGAGGCTCATGGTGGTGGTCTTAGTGGTCATTTTGGGGAGAAGAAGACTTATGAGTTGCTGAAAGAACATTTCTTTTGGCCTAGCATGTTACGGGATGTGCACAAGGTGATTGAGAGATGTGCTATTTGCAAGAAAGCTAAGGGTAAAGAGAATGCATATGGGCTGTATATGCCGTTGCCTATTCCAGAGCAACCGTGGATGGATGTTAGCATGGACTTCGTACTGGGGTTACCGAGAACACAGCGTGGAAAGGATTCAATAATGGTTGTGGTTGATCGATTCTCCAAAATGTCCCATTTCATTCCTTGCAACAAAACTAACGATGCTGTACATGTAGCTGATTTGTTCTTTCAAGAGATTGTTCGTTTGCATGGAGTTCCTAAAAGCATTGTCTCTGATCGTGATACAAAGTTCTTAAGCTACTTTTGGAAGACTCTTTGGAGGAAGCTAGGAACGAAGTTACTTTTCAGTACGGCATGTCATCCACAAACTGATGGACAAACTGAGGTAGTAAACCGAACTTTATCTTCTTTGTTACGAGCTGTTATACATAAGAATTTGAAGAGTTGGGATACTTGTTTGCCTATTGTGGAGTTTGCATATAATCGTAGTGTGCATGGGGCTACAAAATTTTCACCATTTGAGGTCGTGTATGGCTTTAATCCTTGTGTTCCTATTGATCTTGTTCATATTCCAATTGATGAGAGGACATCTATGGATGCAATTAGCAAGGCAGAATTGATGAAGAAACTACATGAGCAGGTTCGATTACATATTGAGGAGAAAACAACAAAGTATGCTAAACAAGCTAACAAGGGGCGGAAAATGGTTAGGTTTGAACCTGGTGATCTTGTTTGGATTCATCTTAGTAAGGGCAGATTTCCAAGCAAACGCAAGTCCAAGTTGATGCCAAGAGCTGATGGTCCATTTCGGATTATAGAGAAGGTGAATGATAATGCGTATAAGGTAGATCTTCCTGGTGATTACAATGTATCAGCTACTTTTAATGTGAAAGACTTGACTCCATACTTGGATGATGACGACGATTATGATTTGAGGACAAATCATTATCAACCCGGGGCTGATGATGTGCATCATGGGAATGATAATCCATCTCGTAAAGGTAAATCAAATATGCAAGAGGATTCAGATGGTCCAATGACAAGAGCGAGAGCGAAACAACTACAAAGGACCTTGACGATTCAGATTGGAATGATTGAAGCTGCGTCGGAGTTAAAATTTGGCAATCAGTTTCAAATTGGTTCAAGGGTGCTTATTTGCCTACAATTGGAGCTTAAAGATGGGAAGAGCTCTTAATGGTTCTTTTGATGCTGGACTACTTGAATTTGGGTTGATAATGCAAATAAGTTAAGAAATTGATGCTGTTTACATCAGAACAGTAGATAAATTTGAACTCGAATTTGAAGTCATCCATTGCATGTGAAAACAAGACTAATCTAGGTGGATTTCAAGTTCAGAACGTGATCTTTCCAGATTGTCCAACCATGATTGCATTGGACTTTTGTGCAAGAAGTTATAGCCATTTTAAATTCGGTCTGTTTATGTTTCAATTAAAGTCAGAAAATGTGTGCTAGTGTAATTTGTCTGGTTACTTTGTCAAAGTCCAAGTTTTGGGCTTGATTTCTGTCATGTTGAATTTTCCTAAGTGTGGAGGGATGTTCCATTATAAATATGGCATCAGAATATGTAATAAACAACTTTTGGCCAATATTTGAACTTAATTCCGAGAATTAAGAGTTATTCTTCCAAATTGATTTGTGAAGAACCCTACCTGACTTATCACTCTTCAATCACAAAGAGTGTGGCGTCAAAATCCTAGATTGATCTTTGTGGCGTCCAGATCGACTTATCAAAGTATCACTCTAGTTTATCCTCCATTTTTATTTACCTTAAAAATACTATAATCTAGCCTAAACACCAGAAGAAAGACAATACAACCAGACTCATCCTTCATCCATTTTCGTCAGATTCATTGTTGCCGATTTTTGAATCATTCACGACACAACAGGTGCAATATTTTTTCTCTTCAAGTTTAAATTGGAAATGAAAAATGCATGAACTTAGTTCTGTTAAATTATATTGCTGGAACCGTGGAACATTAATAGTCTCAGGCTTGCCATAAATTCAAAGGACAAAACACCTTAGAAAATTGTCTTTTATGATAAATGGCTTTGATTTCTATGTTAATTTCTTTTTTAATAAATCAAATTAAGAGATGGCTTACTACAATGAATCCATTATTTAGGACTTGGGTGGTGTGAAATATGATTTTAGATAAAAAAGAAGGATATGCCATCAGAAAAATATTTTAGCATAGAAAACCAACTTCTTTGAATGAATTGTTCAACGAATCTATACAATAAGATTATAGAATAAGTGTTGTGTCGTGAATGATTCAAAAATCGACAACAATGAATCTAACGAAAATGGATGAAGGATGACGGTTGTATTGTATTTCTTTTGGTGTTTAGGCTAGATTATAGTATTTTTAAGGTAAATAAAAATGGAGGATAAACTAGAGTGATACTTTGATAAGTCGATCTGGACGCCACAAAGATCAATCTAGGATTTTGACGCCACACTCTTTGTGATTGAAGAGTGATAAGTCAGGTAGGGTTCTTCACAAATCAATTTGGAAGAATAACTCTTAATTCTCGGAATTAAGTTCAAATCTTGGCTAAAAGTTTTTTATTACATATTCTGATGCCATATTTATAATGAAACATCCCTCCACACTTAGGAAAATTCAACATGACAGAAATCAAGCCTAAAAATTGGACTTTGACAAAGTAAGCAGACAAATTAAACTAGCACACATTTTCTGACTTTAATTGAAACATAAACAGACCGAATTTAAAATGGCTATAACTTCTTGCACAAAAGTCTAATGCAATCATAGTTGGACAATCTGGAAAGATCACGTTCTGAACTTGAAATCCACCTAGATTAGTCTTGTTTTCACATGCAATGGATGACTTCAAATTCGGGTTCAAATTTATCTACTGTTCTGACGTAAACAACATCAATTCCTTAACTTATTTGCATTACCAACCCAAATTCAAGTAGCCCAGCATCAAAAGAACCATTAAGAGCTCTTCCCATCTTTAAGCTCCAATTGTAGGCAAATAAGCACCCTTGAACCAATTTGAAACTGATTGCTAATTTTTAACTCCAACGCAGCTTCAATCATTCCAATTTGACTCGTCAAGGTCCTTTGTAGTTGTTTCGCTCTTGCTCTTGTCATTGGACCATCTGAATCCTCTTGCATATTCAATTTACCTTTACAAGATGGATTATCATTCCCATGATGCACATCAATAAGGTCAAGAATAACTTTGATGGTGGATCCTAAATAATTTAATAATCTCTATTAATTAGGTCTATAGTAAGACTATATTTGCAAACCATCATGTTTCTGCGTTAAACTCCTAAAAACAAGTTATATTCGGATTTTCAAGTCTTTGGCTATAAGCTTTTGTGTTTTTATAACTAGGGTACAAAGTTTGATATTAAGCATATATTCAAAGTTCAAACTAACTAGATACCCCTCCTAACTTAATACCAAATTTTTTATTTAATTTGGTCTTTTTCTGTATCTAATTTAATTCTAAAATGGAAAACCCATGTAATCTTTTTCTTTGTATATAATCTTACTGTTGGGTTTGTAAGTTGTAACTTTGTATTGTATTTATCATTTTATTACTTCACCGGGCATGGCTAGCAAGTTTGAACTTTAAAGCTTTATCTGAAATTGAATCCTACTTTGAAGTTTGATCTATATTATATGCACAAGCCTATACAAACCAAATAACCGAATTAATTGCTAGGTTGTTAGGTGTAGTTAATAATATAACTTGACCATGGCCGGATTAATTATAAGGAAGGATACATAATTATTATATGAAACCGAATGTATCAAATAATAAATTTAAAGTGTGACCATGACCGAATTAATTATAAGTAATTATAAGGAAGGATACATAATTATTATATGAAACCGAATGTATCAAATAATAAATTTAAAGTGTGACCATGGCCGGATTAATTATAAGTAATTATAAGGAAGGATACATAATTATTATATGAAACCGAATGTATCAAATAATAAATTTAAAGTGTGACCATGGCCGGATTAATTATAAGTAATTATAAGGAAGGATACATAATTATTATATGAAACCGAATATATCAAATAATAAATTTAAAGTGTGGCCATGATCAGATTAATTATAAGGAAGGATACATGATTATTATATTATATGAAACCAAATGTATCAAATAATAAATTTAAAGTGTGAAGTTTACAAATAATATTTGTAAATCAACATGGATCTTGAGAAATGATATTTTTTTTCATTTTAAGTTATTGGTATTATTACCATCCATTTTACTTTAAAAATCACGTTGATGTAAATTGAAATAGCTAAAATTAATTATGTTTTATTTTTTTCAGATCAAATTATATGGCTGAAAACTCATCAAGTGGTGGTTCTTCAATGGCTTCAGCTCCAGCAAGATCAGATGATCCAGCATGGGCTCATGGGCAAGTGGTTGTTGGTGTAAAGAATTTCCAATATCACTGATGTGCATCATGGGAATGATAATCCATCTTGTAAAGGTGACGACGATTATGATTTGAGGACAAATCATTATCAACCCGGGGCTGATGATGTGCATCATGGGAATGATAATCCATCTCGTAAAGGTAAATCAAATATGCAAGAGGATTCAGATGGTCCAATGACAAGAGCGAGAGCAAAACAACTACAAAGGACCTTGACGAGTCAAATTAGAATGATTGAAGCTGCGTCGGAGTTAAAAATTAGCAATCAGTTTCAAATTGGTTCAAGGGTGCTTATTTGCCTACAATTGGAGCTTAAAGATGGGAAGAGCCCTTAATGGTTTTTCTGATGCTGGGCTACTTGAATTTGGGTTGATAATGCAAATAAGTTAAGGAATTGATGTTGTTTATGTCAGAACAGTAGATAAATTTGAACCCAAATTTGAAGTTATCCATTGCATGTGAAAACAAGGCTAATCTAGGTGGATTTCAAGTTCAGAACGTGATCTTTCCAGATTGTCCAACCATGATTGCATTGGACTTTTGTGCAAGAAGTTATAGCCATTTTAAATTCAGTCTGTTTATGTTTCAATTAAAGTCATAAAATGTGTGCTAGTTTAATTTGTCTAGTTACTTTGTCAAAGTCCAATTTTTGGGCTTAATTGTTGTCATGTTGAATTTTCCTAAGTGTGGAGGGATGTTCCATTATAAATATGGCATCTGAATATGTAATAAACAACTTTTGGCCAATATTTGAACTTAATTCCGAGAATTAAGAGTTATTCTTCCAAATTGATTTGTGAAGAACCCTACCTGACTTATCACTCTTCAATCACAAAGAGTGTGACGTCAAAATCCTAGATTGATCTTTGTGGCATCCAGATCGACTTATCAAAGTATTTATCACTCTTCAATCACAAAGAGTGTGGCGTCAAAATCCTAGATTGATCTTTGTGGCGTCCAGATCGACTTATCAAAGTATCACTCTAGTTTATCCTCCATTTTTATTTACCTTAAAAATACTATAATCTAGCCTAAACACCAAAAGAAAGACAATACAACCAGACCCATCCTTCATCCATTTTCGTCAGATTCATTGTTGTCGATTTTTGAATCATTCACGGCACAACAATCACCTTGCTGGTATTAAGGGCCAAGTTGAAGCTTGTAAAAAGGTCCCTCCAGATGTGAAATGGCAAATGAAGCAATTGATAGAGGACTTGACAATGGAGAAAGAGAAAAGAAAGAGACTTAGAATTGATATTAGAAATTCTCAATCACTTTCCAATAATGAAGTCAAAGAGGGTGATAGTACAAATCCTACTTTAAGTGATATCGGTTCACAAGCAAATAAGAGATTGACAATGCAAGGCACAAGTGCAAATAGGAAAAAGACGACTTTATTCGTTCCACGAAATACCCCAAATTCACAACCTAGCATTAAAAGTGCAATGGCTTCTAAAGAGAAGGAACATAATACAAGGAAGGTCATAGCAAGATGGTGGTATAATGTTAATGTACCGTTTAATGGTGCTAAATCATACTATTATCGACCAATAATAGACGCCATAGCATCAATGGGACATGGTTTTAAAGGACCATCATATCATGATTTAAGGGGACCACTTTTAAAAGATGTAGTTCATGGTGTCCATGAATATCTCTTTGAAATCAAGGCTGATTGGAAAACTTTATGGATGCTCCATTATGGCAGATGGGTGGTCAAATAGAAGGAATGTACCAGTTGTGAATTTTCTTGCTTATTCTCCAAGAGGTACCATTTTCTTGAAGTTAGTTGACACTTCGGGTCTTCGAAAAGATACAGAGACATTACTTGAAATGTTTGATGAAATTGTCAAAGAAATGGGGCAGGAAAATATTATCCAATTTGTTAGTGATAATGAGTCTGCATTCAAGGCTGCTGGGAAGGCTTTACAACAAAGGTATGGCACTTTCTTTTGGTCTCCTTATGCTGCCCATTGCATTGATTTGATGTTAGAAACATAACCAAATTTATATATAATCATGCATGGGTTTTAGCTTTGATGAGGAAAGACTTTACTAATGGAAATGATATATGTCGTCCTAGCATTACAAGGTTTTGCTACCCATTTTTTAAGCATCCAATGTTTGCTTAAGTTTAAGAAAGAGCTTCGACAAATGTTTACTTGCATGACATGGGTAGAATCAAGTCATGGTAAAAGTAAAGTTAGAAAGGAAATAACAACCATAATTTTACAAGATAAAGACTTTTGGCCTCGATGTGAACATATAGTCAAAGCTAGTGAGCCTTTAGTGTGAGTTCTTCGGTTAGCAGATAGTTAAGAAAAACCAGCAATGGGTTATTTATATGAGGCAATGGATGAAGCAAAAGAAGCCATCAAGACAAGGTTGCAAAATAGAGTTTCTCAATATGGACCATATATTCGGGTAATTGATGCTAGATGGGATAAGCAACTTCATAGTCCATTACATGCAGCAGGTTGATTTCTTAATCCTGGAATCTATTTTAGGCCTTCTTTTTCAAAACAAAAGGAGGTTACTCGAGGTTTGCTTAGCACAATTACTAGATCGGTCCCTGATTGTGACACTCAAGATGTAATTAGTGGCCAACTTGAGGAGTATAAGAAAGCAACTGGTGATTTTGGCATGCTCCTAGCTATTCGTCAAAGAGAAAAGTTAAATCCAGGTAATAACATTATGTTTTTAAAAATATAATATTGTTTTGTATTTATAATATCTAATTTATTAAACTTTTGTCTTATCTAGTTGCATGGTGGGAGCAATTTGGCAATGATACTCAAGAACTTCAAAAGTTTGCAATTCGAATTCTTAGTCAATGTTGCGGTGCAACTGGGTGTGAAAGAAATTGGAGTATATTTGAATTCATTCATTCTAAAAGGCGCAATAGGCTAGAGCACAAAAGATTGAGTGATTTAGTACTTGTTAATTATAATTTGAGGATTCAACAAAGGTAAAATATTGATATTATCATATTAATAATAATATTGAAAATGATTATTACTATTTTTATTAATAATGATATTAATTTTTTAAAATTAAATTTATCACTAATATATATGTGGTTTATATTTATGTTGTTTTTTGTAGGAATTTGAGCAAAACAAGGGATGCTTTAGATCCCATTAGCCTCGATAACATTGACCTATTGAATGAATGGATTTGTGAAGAACCTAGCCTTCTTGATGGAGATGATATAAGTTGGGAGACTATAGAAGCACCTTGGACTACTTTGACTTTAGAGGATGAAGAGACATGTTTTGATGAAGAGAATATTGAGCTTGGTGGAAATGATCAACTATTGGAATGTCTAGCTGATGACTTTTCCTATATACCACCACAAGATCAAGATCCTTATTTTTATGTTAATGATGGAGATGATGTTTGATTTATGTTTATTTTGTGTTAAAACATTTTACTTTCATAATATTTTGGTATTTTGTTTAAGTTGAATTACTTTAAAACTTTAAATTAAAGTTATATTTAATCTTGACTATTTAGGAATATTTTAAATTTTAAAATTATGTTGCTTGACATTGTGTTTATACTTTGTAATGCATAATTTATCTTGAATTTGAATTATATTTATTGAATATATATATGAATAGTACAACCCTGAAACGGCATATCGAAATGCTCCGAAACTGAAACATTTCGTTTCAATTGAAAAAACGAAACATCTGCTGAAACGGAATTGACAACCTTGGTTGTAGTAGTACTACTACTAATAATAATAATAGAAAAAAAAAAAGAAAAATAAGAAAAAGTTGATGAAAACTTTGAGATGGAAGAACAATATGAGAATTAAAAAATGAGAATAATAAATATCAAGGTTATAGGATCCACTAATGATATTTCAAACAAGTATAGTATAAATTCTTATTATTCAAATGGAATCCACACATAATGAAGGTTCAAATCAGATTATAAATTGTTAACATTATTACATTAGTTATCTTATTCAAATTATGTTAATACTTGTAAATGTTGTCAGGTATCATACCATACAGTATGTGCTATGAAACTGCCAAGCATTTGTTGTACCAAATGTTATACAACATAAATGTAGATTAGTCATTTAACAAGCAAGGTATTAAAAAGTGAACAAGATAACAAATGCAAAACATGTTAGTATCAAACATTAAAGTCCATGTTAAGTTTACACTATACTTATTCTTACACCATTAGTGTAACCTTTTCACCTTGACATAATAAAATTAGTTAAACGTAATGAAAGATAGAAACATAAATAAACAACATAAGAACATAAATAAGATAAAAGTTAACTAAGAACGGAAAGGAATTGAAAGGTATAAACAAAATATTTATGAAAACAAAACTTAAGCATTACAAAAATACAAAGAGAGAAAGCAATCTTGATCTGGAAACTAAGATGCTTAAATGTATGGCATATGCTTTCTTTTATAGGCCAAAATTGGAAACTATTGATTTAATGACTTATTGATAAGTGGTTGACCAACTCTTGATTTGGTGACAATCCTTATTTTCTCTTGTCTAAATAAAATATCGTTGATAACATCAGAATTTGAATAAGGCCTCCACATGAAATTGTAGGAAATTATCTTAACTTTCTAGAAGAAAACAATTGAGGTTATTTGGACTTCTTGAACTCAAGATATGGGTTGAACACTGAACAGTGTCTGGGCTGCAGGACAGATTCAGATTTCTTTGTTGTTGCTACAATTTGGACTCGAAAACAGCCTTATTAAAACAAGTTATAGGTTTATGTCTTACCTTTCCAACCATATAAAGTAGACCTAAATCCGAGATCTACAACTCCAGATATGATCCAACTTTGGCCATCTCTTTCTCCTTTTAATTTTATTATTTAAACTCATCAATCAATCCTTTCATTTATGTGATAAGCTTGCATTTAAGATCAATATTTACCATAAAATAAAGGTATCTTATATTATAAGATATGTTATTATAAAATATGTTTTAGTTAGGGAGTTATTGGTACGTCAAGGGCAAAATGATGATACAAAACGTCGATAAAAAACACTTTTAAGTACTGATCAGAACCCCCACCCAACAAAAACTAATTAGCTAGGCTAGAAGTATTAGAAAGATGCCATAAGGTCATGTATACCTTGATAAGTCAAAATTTGTTCTTTATCCTAGCAAAGAAAACAAGTCAGAGTATACCTTGATAAGTCAAAATTTTTTCTTTATCCTAGCAAAGAAAACAAGTCACATTGGGGAGGACTACTTAATGCTTTTTCAAACTTAAGAAGGAAAGTAATTAAATCAGCAACAAAAGAGGAAATTATTCCACTAGTTAGCTCTAACATTGAACAACACAATGAAGTTAAGTCTAAACATGTATTAAGATTAGAGCTACAAGATATGTTGCTCCATGATCCCCATGCAATATCATTACCCTTTTATTTGGACATTCTGAAGCAATGTGCCCATGTCCTAAGCACTTGAAGCACTTGATGTCTCGTGACCTCCTTGGATGTGGAGGTTCTGTCACCTTCTCCTTTCCCTTTAAAGAATCAGAACTGGTATTCCCCTTGCTGACCTCCACCTTCTCATCTCGTTTAGGTGTGCTCCATGTTCGAGTAGGCGTAGATCTGTCCCTTGTCGTACTTAACGTAGTGACACTAGTTCGGACACCTCCTCGTTTCTGCTGCCTCTCTACACGACTTGCAAGCTTTATAACATCCTCAAGGAAGATGTACGGTTGCAATTGAACCACATTAGCTATATCCTTCCTCAACCCTCCAAGAAATCTAGCTATTGTTTGTTCTTGGGGTTTCATCAATTCACATCGAATTTGTAGCAACTCAAACTCTTTCACATACTCTTCCATGCTTAAAGATCCTTGTCGCAAAGTCTGAAGTCTGATGTATAGCTCTTGTTTATAATAATCAGGAACAAATCTCTTCTTCATCACTCTTTTCATAGTTGCCTACGTTCGAATCTCCTCTTCTCCATCCCTTTTCCTCTGAATCTTTAAGTTTTCCCACCATAAAAGAGCATAATCTGTAAACTCAAGTGCTGCCACCTTGCACTTCCTTTCTTCAGAATATTCATACCATTCGAACACCTTTTCAACCTTCTGAATCCATTCCAAGTATTCCTCAGGTGAACTACTTCCTCGAAACGGTGGAATCTTAAGTTTGAGACCACTAGGAGCATTATTATTCTGTCTTCTTGGTCTACCCCTGTCGTCGGCCTCATCATCCCCATTTAGATCTCCATCAGCTTCTACAAAATCATTTCGTGGCACCCTAAGTGCTTGCCTCTGCTGGGGTTGCAAATTATTTCTTTGCATCATTTGCATAAGGGTATGCAACTGTTCACGAATTCCAGTCATTTCATCCCGAATCTCAGCATGAGATCGTTGTAAGCCCATAACCTGTGCCTGTTCTAAACTTAACCCTCTTGGCAAATCTTCTTTATCTCCAGCCATAACTAAGTTTATCAATTGCAATTCCAGCAAGCCTTTCTTCTGTTTCTAGCTCTTGCCTTAGATCGCAACTGATGCTCTGATACCAGATGTTGTGCCGTGAATGATTCAAAAATCGGCAACAATGAATCTGACGAAAATGGATGAAGGATGGGTCTGGTTGTATTGTCTTTCTTCTGGTGTTTAGGCTAGATTATAGTATTTTTAAGGTAAATAAAAATGGAGGATAAACTAGAGTGATACTTTGATAAGTCGATCTGGACGCCACAAAGATCAATCTAGGATTTTGACGCCACACTCTTTGTGATTGAAGAGTGATAAGTCAGGTAGGGTTCTTCACAAATCAATTTGGAAGAATAACTCTTAATTCTCGGAATTAAGTTCAAATATTGGCCAAAAGTTGTTTATTACATATTCTGATGCCATATTTATAATGGAACATCCCTCCACACTTAGGAAAATTCAACATGACAGAAATCAAGCCCAAAACTTGGACTTTGACCAAGTAATCAGACAAATTAAACTAGCACACATTTTCTGACTTTAATTGAAACATAAACAGACCGAATTTAAAATGGCTATAACTTCTTGCACAAAAGTCCAATGCAATCATAGTTGGACAATCTGGAAAGATCACGTTCTGAACTTGAAATCCACCTAGATTAGTCTTGTTTTCACATGCAATGGATGACTGCAAATTTGGGTTCAAATTTATCTACTGTTCTGACGTAAACAGCATCAATTCCTTAACTTATTTGCATTATCAACCCAAATTCAAGTAGCCCAGCATCAGAAGAACCATTAAGGGCTCTTCCCATCTTTAAGCTCCAATTGTAGGCAAATAAGCACCCTTGAACCAATTTGAAACTGATTGCTAATTTTTAACTCCGACGCAACTTCAATCATTCTAATTTGACTCGTCAAGGTCCTTTGTAGTTGTTTCGCTCTCGCTCTTGTCATTGGACCATCTGAATCCTCTTGCATATTCAATTTACCTTTACAAGATGGATTATCATTTCCATGATGCACATCAATGAGCACCTACCCTTTTTTGGCCCTCCTTTTCTTTTTCTTATTGTTTTTTGTATTTTAAATAATTTTTTTAAATAATTTTTCAAAATCATTCAATGATATTTGTTTTTAAAAATAAAACTCAAATTTTTATGGTTATATTTTTAATTGTTTAATATTATATATGAAACAAATATGAACAATATTTTTTAAAAAAAATTTATGAGTATTTAATGAAAATAAAAAATATCTTTTTATTATTTCTATATATGTTATCTCGAATTAATTACTCTTTTATTAAGATATAGGTTTTTGTGTTTCTTAAAATTTTGTTAATAGATCATGATAACATTTTACATAAAAAGCTTTGTTTTTATTTAAAAAATATTTCTTTATCAAAATAAAAAATAAATGAATAATGAATAGAAAGTTTTGGCTAAAGAATATGTTTTTTCTTTTAAATTTAAATCATTTAAATTCTTTTGAGTTTTTATTTTAACTATTTTAGATTTAAAAAAAAAGATGAGATGATGTTATTGATAAAAAAAATATGAATTTATCAAATAAAAAATATATAAATAAAAAAGAGAATTTTGACTAAAAAAATAGTTTTACTTCACAATTTAATTCATCGAAACTCTTTCAAATATTTATTAAATTAAATAAAATTTTATTTTGAAAGTGGTTAGCGGGGAAATAAAAACTAGTAAATACTATAAAGGCCAGAAAAATAACAAAGGTAGTCAACACTCTTATAATTTTCAGGTAATGGTTACTATCTCACTTGTTCTTTTTTTAATATGTTTCATTTCATTATTTTAATTCTCATCTTTCCTCTCTCTCTCTGTTTTTTTTTTTGTTTCGAAATTTGGTAGCAGAGGAAAATCTTTTGAGGAGGGTTCCTAATTATAGTTTACTTTTTTATCATTAATTATACATATGTTCTCTGTAAGAAAACGAAGATCGATTCTTATCGTTTACATATCAGTGGCTAATATTTAAAGAAAAGAAAAGGCCGAGGAGTAGCGAATCAAAGCCTGAAAAACGCGAAACCCGCGAAGAAACACAAGTGGTGGTCAGACTGAGACACTGATGTCTGAAAAATCAATCCCACATGCTTTATTTTATTTTATTTATTGATACAGAGATATAAAGAAGCTAGCCTTTGTACGTATAACCCTATCCATGGTCATGGTTAGTCTTAGCCATCTCCTTAACAGGTTCTCATTGCTTCTAGCACTACCCCTTTTCGACCCCATTTGCCCCCAGTTGTCTTTTCTTCTGCAACAGAAGAAATAGCGTACATAGCGATAGGGGTGTGTGTGTGTGTGTCTATATATATATATATATATTAGACACAACAAAAGAAAAAGAAAGATGATATTAACAAGCTTATACACACACGCACACCAAACTTCTTTGTTTGTTCAAGTGGTGTTTATTTAATTTAAGTGAAGGAGATGGTATTAATTGGTTTCCAGAGTCTGGAAATTGGTCAAAGATATTAGCCCAGCTGCTTTTAAGATCTTTTAGAGAGAGAAAGAAAGACAATGATATAGCTTGGTTTATTTGATTAAAAAGTAAGAGGCAAAAGGGGTGGGTGTATAGAGCCAGAACTCGATGACGGTTTGATTCTCTCTTTCTTTTCTTTTGTTGGTGTATAGAGAAAATTCTGGGGTTTTGTTGTTTAGATTGCAAAATATTACGAATTTGATGGGTAAGAATAAGAGGCCTCAGAAAACGAAGGAGCTTTCAGTGGCAATAGCAGAAGCTTCAGCTATAGAAGATGAGACCCGGCAAGAGCCTCAAACTCCTAGAAAGAGAGGTAGACCACGCAAGATTATTGAAAAGATTGAAAGTGAAGTGAAAAAAGAGGAATCAAGAGTAGAAGGAACACAGGCTACCGAACAAGTTATTGGGAGTCAATCAGAGAAAGTTAAAACCAGCCCACAGGAAGAAGAACAAAAGGTAGAAATAGAAGAATCATGGCGTTCTAGTTCTACGAGAGGAAAAACGAAAGAAGAGGAAAAATCTGAAATGAGGGAACCTCCAGGGAGAAGCCGAAGGAGGAAAGGCAAACCAAGAAAGAGCAGCTAAACAGGTAGCTAGCAATGATATATTTGAAATAGCCCTTTATTTATTTCATCCTCTGATTAAAATCAAAAAGAGGAAGGAAGAGGAATGAACTTTAGTTTATAGGAATTAAGCTTCTTGATTGTCTCGATTTGTTTGCTCTCTCTTCTTATGGGACGCAAAGTAGAAAGGGCTTTAGCTTGTTATTAATTGCTTTGATTGTTCTTATCATCCATTGATCATCTTCTATCTCCACAAATCAAATTTCGTTCAAAGAAAGAATATTGCAAACTTTCTAGTGATGAGATGATTGATTGTTAATGACTTTTAGTAATTATTCACGTGCTGTTTATTTTTCATTTTCCACTGTCCTTCCAAATTTCCATTATACATGTGAATATTATTTAGTACTACCTCATGTCATTGGTAAAAGCAGTTATAGGTTTTCTCTATAGCTAGGTGGTGTCGGAACATATGTTTTTTCTTCTAGCTCTCTTACTCAATATATCTTTGAGGGTAAAGTTTAGCTAAAATGCTTACGTTTTTAGCACAAAAATGGTAGCAAATGGAATGGTTTTGATTGCTAAGGCGATGCTAAAATACCCAAAATATGAGACAGAAATCGGAAGTGGGAAAAGGAAAGAAGATCGAAACGGACGAAGTTCGTATTTTTTTTTAATTAATTATGAGAATATTTTGAAATTAATTTATGATAATTTCTTTATATATATATATATATATATAAGAGAGAGAGTTAGAGAGAGAAAATAGACAAATTTCATTACATAATAATTTCAATATTTAAAATTAGAAAAATAAGAAAACTTACTACACCTTGGTGGGTAAAAACATTTTATACAATGGTGTTTACACTATTGTTCTTAAACATATAGAACAGTTCTGAACATTACTTTCTAGTATCTTTTACTTAGTAATATATTTAAATAATATTTTTTATTTTTAAAATTTTATTTTTAATATTAATATATTAAAATAATTAATTTTAAAAAAATTAATTTTTTTTAAGACACGAAAACAAGGATCTGTTGTTGCCAGCTGTGTTATTACGGAGAGACGCCGAAACCTGACGATATATAATTACCTGGGTGCCAACTCATTTGTGGCAGCACGTGATGTCACGCTCCCTGCAATTATCAAGACGAAAAATCCATGGCCCAGCCGCCTCAGCAAACCAATCACTGACATTGATAGTTGGGCCTTTATTGCTATGAAAGAGAAGTGCGTGGTGGGTACTTGCTTTTGGTGCGCGGTGGGGGAGTAGAGAAATAGAGCGAGTAATAATAGTTGTTAGTAAGAACGAAGTCGAAAACAAAATGAAGAAGAAGAAGTAAGCGCAGAAGTGATGGCTCCAAATTTAGGGTGAAAGGAGAGGACAACGAGAAAGACGTGTCTCTGATTTACAAACGACCAATGGAGTCCATTTTCAATAGAACCAGTTAACTTAATCAAAAGATTTAGCTTACCACGGTGTGATGCCATGAGTTGTAATCACGTGATCATATAATTTATAAGTTAAGTAAATTAGATTTCATAAAAATGTGATATAAAAATAACTTGTATTTAAATACTAGTATTATTAATAATAGAGATCTTTACTCGATGAATATTGATTCACGAACAAGAAATATAAGGATGGTACCATGAAAATAATTGTTTTTCGAGAAGTTATTTTTCTATTTTTTAGAGAACCATGGAAGAAAGATTATCTCACTGACACAAATACAAAATTGAGAAGTCATTTTTCTATTTTTTAGAGAACCATGAAAGGAAGATTATCTCACTGACACAAATACAAAAAGTGCGGTAAATAAGAAATTTTATTAATCTAAATTGTCTAACCTTATATATTTGGTTTTGTCTCTATTTATATTGACTTTAGATTTAAAAAAGCCCTAATGAACCCCCCTTCAGTGGACTTATATGAAACTCACTAATAATTAACCCAAATAAATAATAATAACTCAAATACTAAGAAAAAAATAATATAAATATGAAAATTACCATCTTTAATATGCTATAATCAAATTTGTCAAAATTAAGAAATCCCAAATAGACTAGGAAATCTAATCTGAAGTTAGAATTTATTATGAAGTCTTCTTTCCCTTTGTAACTAGGATGCATAAGGAATCCTTGTAAGAAAATGATTATGAAATAATAATGAATCCTTGCTACACTTGAAAATTATGTTGCAGCCCATTAAAAATCTTTGTAGAATTAGTATATTTTCAAAATAAGTTGTCGTGTCCTTTTAGAAAAAGAATCCTAACCAAATAGAAAGTCCACAACTTAAAAGGAAGTAAATAACAAAATTCATACAGCCTTTGTTGACCTGTATTAAGATATCTTTCCAAACTTCGATTGACCTGAAATTTTAATACAAGGTAGGAAAACATGTCAAGAGACTCCATGTAAAATTTTAACTCGATCTAATGGTTGGATTGAGAATTAAGACTATTGCTGTAAAACTGAATAGTTGCACATTTTACGTCAAAATCCGCATTTAACATTACTTGGATCGTATCATTCCCTCTCTCTTCAAGATGATTCATCCTCGAATCACCAACAAGTGGAATGGACAATTCCTTAGCTTGATGCAAACCTCGTGATCACGTGGTCATGTAACCCACAATCAAGATTAAAATCTGATCCCGGAAAGCCGAAATAGGTCTGATAGAAGTGTGACTCAATGGAAACTTGTCCCAAGACACCAACATTATTGGATGAGTAAAATGATACCACGAAACTAATTAATTTTCGATAAGTTAGATTCAGTTTGTTCAAGAACTGAAGAATGTTGATTGTCAAATAATAGCTTTTTCCTCGAGTATCAACAGTAATATGGAGAGAGAGAGTTTAGAGATCAAATTGTCGGAGCTAGATCTACTCCGTCCACCGTTGGATCGTCCTCATTTCTGACTATGTTGTTCATTTCAACCTTCTCGAAACATTGACCGAATGGATCTTTGTTTCAATCAACGAGGTTGGAGATATTGATCTCGTAATATTTCTACTGTTTTGCATTTTTAATTGCAGCAGAGTGAATTAGGTTTCCTTCTTGGGTCTCCAATGACTATTATGAAAATGAATGTTTCAAATTAGTATTTTGAATTTAGATTTGAAAGGCCCTTGCCACACTTGAAGATTACATTATAGCTCATTTGGAAGTTTAGTTCCTTACTGGTTACAGAGTGGTGTTGTTAAAGCTTGATCTCTTTTGTTCATTGTTGGATTGTCACCATTTTTTAGTATATTGTTCATCAAAACATGCTCTACAGCTTGACCAAACAGATCATCATTCCAATCAATGAGCTGAAAGATACTAGCCTTGTAATTCTATAATTCTCTTCTTCTTTCATGAACAAATCTGAATCTTTTCGTTTCTAAGATTTGGTTGCTATTGCTTTTGAGCTTAGGTTACTTCTTAGACTCAGTTTCTTTTCTTAGAATTTTGTTCTCTCTAGTATTTGTATGCTGCCATAATGTCCTTATGGAAACTGTTCCATTAGTTAGCTCTAACATTGAACAACACAATGAAGTCAAGTCTGGACATATATTAAGATTAGAGCTACAAGACATGTTGAATAGCTATGGGATGAGGATTTCTCAGTTTAGTAGTGTTAATCAAGCTTATTCTGAAGCTAGCATAGAGAAACACTCTAATTTCCAATCTGCTAATGTTGTTTCAGAAATGAATCATGTGTTGGGTTCTAAAGTTGATGAGTTAAAGGTAGGGTCTCAGTAATAAGACCAGCTAAACCTTAGCCCCAAATTGAATTTTTTAAATGCTTTGAAGGGTTTTGATGTTGATAACAATGAGGGTAGCAAAACCCTTGGTATTTCTCCAATCCGTAATCTGCATTTTGCTCTCCCCGCTATGACTGACGGTCATGTGACATTAGCTTCTCCACTTGATATGTTTGAGGATGGCTGCGAACTTTGGAAATCCACCCTAGTTGGTCATTTTGTGGGTCAGAAATTACCATATCCCGTTGTTAATTCTATTGCCAAAAGAATCTGGGGCTCCTACGGTCTATCAGAAGTTTTATCTTCGGATAATGGTTTCTTCCTATTCACTTTTGATTCTGTTGATCATGCCACTAATGTGCTGGAAAGAGCCCCATGGCACATGGCAAGCAGACCTTTGGTGCTTAAACGTTGGCAACCGAACATGCAATTTTTGAAAGGTGATTTGGTCAAAGTTCCGGTATGGGTTAGGCTGTATAATGTTCCTCTTGAGTATTGGACTATTAAGGGGTTGAGTTGTGTAGCGAGTGCTATTGGGGTTCCTCTTCATGCTGATCAGACTACATTGTTGCGTCAAAGGCTTAGCTACACAAGAGTTTGTGTTGAGATAGATGCTACGAAGACGCTGGTTAAGGAATACGACCTTCGTTGTCCAAATGGGTTATTCATAATAATTTTAGCTGATTATGAATTGATACCGTCGAAGTGCAATAACTGCAATGTCTTTGGACACACCACAACGATATGTGCTACTAATAACGGTGATAATCTTACAGTGGTGGTAGAGGGTAAGAGGAAAGTAGGAGCTGTGAACTTTAAATCTACGGATAATAAGCAGAATCAATTTCAATGGCAGGTAGTTATTAAAGGAAATAAGGGTTCAGTGAGTGGTGAGAATGGTCCTTTGGCATTTAAAGTGCGTAACTGTAATGAGAATGGTTGTTCGACATCTGGTATACATATGTCTGATTATAATATGAATGAGAAGGTTGTATTAGATGTGCACAATGTTGATTGTTATGAAGATGAAAATCCTACCTCTCCTCTTATTTTGAAGAGTTCATGAGGAGACATGATTTAGATCAAAGTTTAGTCATCCCTAATACATCTGATTGTGCGACCGTGAACCAGGTTCTTTTCGTTAATAGTCATGAGCTGAATGTAGATATTGACTCAATAGTAGGTGATATAGATGAGGAACGAAGCGATAAGAAGTTGACGTCACCAATCCTGA
>NW_011500667.1:4506-4965 GCF_000495115.2 Populus euphratica | reverse complement strand
TGTGGTGTAGGTGGATGTCTTCGAAATGTCAGACCAGGCTATTCATGTTTCTGTCACTATATTAGCTACCAATATCTGTTTCAATGCTTCAATTATTTACGGAGACAATAACGCTTCCTTACGTGAGGCATTATGGTCTGATATAGTGAGTTGTAGTGATGGATGGGAGTCAACCCCATGGATTCTTATGGCTGACTTTAATGCTATCTGCAACCAGTCAGACAAGTTAGGAGGGTCTACTTCGTGGGCTGGTCATATGGATAGATTGAAAACATGTATTCGAGAAGCGAAAGTGGATGATCTTCGGTATCCAGGTATGCCATATACTTGGTCGAACCAATGTCCTGAGAATCTGATTATGCGGAAACTAGATAGAGTGCTTGTCAATGAGAAATGGAATCTGAACTTCCCCTTTTCAGAAGCGAGATTTTTGCCATCGGGTATGTCAGACCATTCTCC
>NW_011500667.1:4108-4466 GCF_000495115.2 Populus euphratica | reverse complement strand
TACTGGTAATGATCAGAATATAAAGAAACCATTCAGATTCTTTGATATGTGGATGGACAATGACGAGTTCATGCCCTTGGTGAGGAAAGTATGGGAACAGAATTCAGGGGGTTATCCAATGTATTAGCTGTGTTGCAAGCTAAGAAAGCTAAAGTGGGAATTGAAACTTTTTAATTTGACTCACTTCTCCAAAATTTCAGATAAAGTCAAAGATGCAAAAGATGACATGGATAAGGCTCAACAGGCTCTATATACAGCGCATGAAAATCCAATTTTGTGCATGCGAGAAAGGGAACTAAGCGTGTTATGTTTAGTTTGAAGAACAACAAAGACCCTGGTTCGGATGGATTTAACGCAG
>NW_011500667.1:0-4053 GCF_000495115.2 Populus euphratica | reverse complement strand
GGGGAAGATGTAATCAACGCTGTTAGCTCCTTTTTTCAGACTCGTAGAATGCTTAAAGAAATGAATGCTACATCCATTTCCTTTATTCCTAAAGTTGCTAATCCTACGAGGTTGACAAATTTTCGTCCTATATCTTGCTGCAATATCGTGTACAAATGCATCGCTAAGATTCTAGCTGGGAGAATCAAAGTTGTTTTGTCGCCCTTAGTCGGTCCGTATCAGACTGCTTTTATCTCTTGACGGAGAATCAGCGACAACATTCTTTTGTCTGAAGAACTCATGAAAGGCTATCATAAATCTACAAGACCTGCCCGTTGTGCTATGAAAGTAGATCTGATAAAGGCTTATGACTCGGTTCGGTGGGATTTCGTTGACACTACGTTAACAAAAATGGGATTCCCTAGAATAGTCATTGAGTGGATCATTGTTTGTGTTACATCATGTCAATTCTCTATTAATGTCAATGGTGAGCTTGCAGGTTACTTTCAAAGAGGGAGAGGGCTGAGACAACGTGATCGACTTTCTCCATATTTGTTTGTCCTATGTATGGAAATCCTTTCGGGGCTATTCTGGAAGATGAGTGCCAACCAAAACTTCAAGTTCCACTGGAGATGCAAGAAGGACAACATTTCTAATCTTTGTTTGCTGACGACTTGATGATTTTTAGCAAAGGAGATGTAAACTCAATTCGTATGATCAAAACTGTGCTCACAAAGTTTCAAGATCTATCAGGTCTGTATCCAAATCCAAATAAAAGTGACATCTTCTTAAGCGGTGTGTTAAATGCTGAGAGGGAAGAGATTATTCATGTTCTTGGGTTTGCAGAGGGGGAGCTCCCTATGAAATATTTGGGAGTGCCTCTTATCTCGTCCAGACTAAAGGCTGTTTATTGTAAGGGTCTCGTGGATCGAATCACCTCTAAAGTTCGACATTGGACTTGTAGAACACTCTCGTATGCAGGACGAGTACAACTGATTAATTCAGTTTTATTTTCCATCCAAGTCTATTGGGCATCTCTCTTCCTCTTACCTGGGCAAGTCATAAAAAGTGTGGAGCAAATTATGAGATCCTTTCTTTGGTCAGGTTCAGATATGAGAACTACTGGGGCTAAAGTGGCTTGGGATCAGGTATGTTCTTCCAAAAAAGGAGAGGGGGCTAGGAATAAACAGGATAACAGAATGGAACAAGATTGCTTTGTTGAAACACATTTGGAACCTGTGCAATGACTCAGATGGCTCAATCTGGTCTACTTGGATCAGATGTAATCTGTTGCGAGGTAGGAATTTCTGGACAATCAAGACGCCACAGAATTGCTCTTGGGCATGGAGAAAGATTCTAAAGCTCAGATCCTTAGCATGGCCGAAGATGAAGTACATCATAGGGGATGGCAGGACAACTTCTCTATGGTTTGACAATTGGCATCCTCACAGCCCGCTCGCAGATTCTTACGGCGACAGAGGGGGAGCTCCCTATGAAATATTTGGGAGTGCCTCTTCTCTCGTCCAGGCTAAAGGTTGTTCATTGTAAGGGCCTCATGGATCGAATCACCTCTAAAGTTTGACATTAGACTTGTAGAACACTCTCGTATGCAGGACGAGTACAGTTGATTAATTCAATTTTATTTTCCATCTAGGTCTATTTGGCATCTCTCTTTCTCCTACCTGGGCAAGTAGTTAAAAATGTGGAGCAAATTATGAGATCCTTTCTTTGGTCAGGTTCAGATATGAGAACTACTGGGGCTAAAGTGGCTTGGGATCAGGTATGTCTTCCAAAAAAGGAGGGGGGGCTAGGAATAAAGAGGATAACAGAATGGAACAAGATTGCTTTGTTGAAACACATTTGGAACCTGTGCAATGACTCAGATGGCTCAATCTGGTCTACTTGGATCAGATGTAATCTGTTGCGAGGTAGGAATTTCTGGACAATCAAGACGCCACAGAATTGCTCTTGGGCATGGAGAAAGATTCTAAAGCTCAGATCCTTAGCATGGCCGAAGATGAAGTACATCATAGGGGATGGCAGGACAACTTCTCTATGGTTTGACAATTGGCATCCTCACAGCCCGCTCGCAGATTCTTACGGCGACAGATTCATCTATGATTCAGGTATGGAAAAGAACGCGAAGGTGAATATGCTGATTCATAACTCAGAATGGAAAATTCCTACCACTCACGCTATTGGATGGCACCCCATTGTAGAAGCTATTCCTTCCAATTCTAATCCTATGATAGGGCAAAATGATGAGATTGTTTGGCTGGATTCACCAAATCACAGATTCTCGATCAAAATAGCTTGGGAACAACTAAGATTTCATCATACGATGGTCGAATGGCATGACATTGTGTGGTTCAAGAATGCTGTTCCAAGACATTCGTTTCTTCTATGGGTGGCTGTCCAACAGAAACTCACAACTCAAGATAGACTTCATCGATTTGGTATACATGGTCCCAATAGATGCTCACTCTGTCTCCGCAACTACGAAGATCACAACCACTTGTTCTTTGAATGCTCCTATACTAAAGCGATCTGGTGGGATGTTTGTGACAGATGCAACATTCCAAGAATGACAAAAGGATGGGATGAATGGATTCGATGGGCCACTGTCACTTGGCATGGCAAAAGTTTTGTCAATTTTTCTCGTAAACTCAGTTTTGCAGCTACAGTGTATCATATCTGGCAAGAAAGGAATGCAAGGACCTTTGCTGGAATATCTAGAACTCAGAATTTGGTCTTTCATCAAATTGAATGTATCATCCGTGATAAGCTTGATTTGATGAGGAACGTTCTACCAACAGATGAAAATAAAAGAATCCAACGAGCATGGAGGGTTAATAACATAGATTCTTCATTTGATATTTAGCTGGTTGTATTGGTTTCCCTAACGAATCAAGTTAGGTCTTGAGTTTTCAGTTCGGTGGCTAGCATGTAGCCATCTGTTGTTTTACGTTTCTGTTCTCATTGTAAATCTGGGGTATGCCCCTTATAATCTTTGTATCGTTTTCCTTTAAACTGAACTACGATTGACTTAAAATTTTAACCCAAGGTAATACAATATGTCAAGAGACTCCACGTAACATTTCAGCTCCATCCAACGGTCGGATTGAAAATTATGACTGTTGTTGTAAAACTGGATAGTTGCACATTTTACATCAAAATCCAAATTTGACCTTGCTTGGACCTCTTATATAGACTTATATGAGGTCCACTGAAAACTAACCCAAAATCCAAAATTCAAAAGCCCATAACCTGATCCCAACAAGCCTTGGATTCTGGCTCAAAGCAAAGTTTTAATTAAGCCTAAATATTAGAAAAAGAAAATAATAAAAATAACTAATATGTCATTAAATACCACTAGCCCTTCTTTCCTTGTATAACTAGGATGAATAAGAAATCCTTATAAGAAAAGGATTCTGAAACATTAATGAATCCTTGTCACACTTAGGTATTATATTGCAGCTCATTAAAGATCCTTGTGAAACTAGAAAATTCTCAAAACCAGCTGTCATATCCTTGTAGGAAAAGAATCCCAACCAAATAGAAAGTACAGAAGTCAAATGAAAGTAAACAACAAAATTCGTGCATCCTCTATTTACCAGTATTGTGGTGCCTTCCTGAACTCTAATTGACCTGAAATTTTAACCCATAGTAGGAAAACATGTCTAAAGAGTTCACATAAAATTTTAGCTTGATCCAACGGTCGGATTGAGAGTTATAACTATTGCCGTAAACCTGAACCGTTGCGTTTTTTATGCCTAAATTCGAATCTAATCTTAGTTGGGTTGTATCACAGGCTGGACCGTATCATAGCCATTGACTGCTGTCATTAGCACATCATGTTCTAGCTTTATCTCCTCTAGAATACGGGATATATATACGTCAACTTACCAAAAAAAAAAAATAGAATACGGGATACACTCTTCGATTTTTTTTTTTAGAAAACTAATCTCTTTATTTCTCTTCATTTGATATCACCTCTCCTTTTGAATCTACCTTTTCTTTTGCCATAACATCTCATTAAAATACACGAAATCCTTTTGGTTTCTAGGCTACTGA
>NW_011500942.1:60121-73141 GCF_000495115.2 Populus euphratica | reverse complement strand
TCTTCTTCTATTTCATGAAACTCTCTCTTGACATGAGCTTGCTTTTAAAGTTATATGCTGGATTCATCTTTCATGCTACCTCTTTTTAATTATCATATCTATGGGAAGAAGTCTTCGACTTTTTCAGGTAGCTTTTTCCAAAATGTATGATTTGTCACTGCCTTCTTTTTCATGCTTTTGTCAAATGCTTTAACTTATTTATTTCAAATCGACGAGCTTTCATCCCGTTTTAAACACGTAAAAATTTTCATGAAATATCTATATTTTCCCCCAGTATGGGGATGTGATCCTAGTCCGGGCTTTTATAAAGAAGAGATTCATTCCGCCTATTTCTCCTTCAATTAAGCAACAGTGAGCTGGATCATTTCTATTATCAATGTGTACAGGTTATACCTTATACTCGAGATCAATGGTAGTCATAGCCGCTAGCGTGCCAAAGCATCTGCAAAATGGTTCCCTTCTCTTCCTAGATGGGTGATTTTACTCTCTTCAAATTCCTTTGCTAGTGTAAATAGGTATTCCTAGTACAACCTTAACTTTTCTTCCTTGGTTTACCATCCCCCTCAACCTGACATATAATCAACATTTGAATTCTCATATACATTTATCCCCTTTTTCTATCTTTAGCTCCAATGCAGCTTCTAAACTGAGGATATCAGCTTCATACTCAGCTATATTGTTGGTACACTCGAAATGTGTTTTAACTGAAACTGGACATTGTTTCTTATTGGGAGAGATTATTACTGCCTCGACCTCATTACCATATACATTTATTGCTTTGTAAAAAAAACATGGTCCACCATTACCATATTCATTTATTGCTTTGTAAAAAAAACATGGTCCACCAATCTATTTTTTCCCTCTTCTTTGTTTATTTCTCCTCTTTCTCTATGAACAATATATCTTTATTAGGAAATCAAAATCCAAAGGTTTATAATCCTCAACAACATTATCAACCAAAGGGTCTGCAATTACACTTCCTTTTACAGCTTTCTCTTAGAGGATCCACTTTTGAAATTAACCAAATGGTATAGTATAACATATAATGTCGTAATTTCTTTGCCGCGCACAACAAAGCCTTTCTATCTTAGTGTATCTAGACTCACATTCGGTGAGTTTCTTACTTAGGTAATAAATAACTCTTTCTTTCTTTATTCGGTGAGTTTCTTACTTAGGTAATAAATAACTCTTTTCTTCTTTTTGGTTTCATCATGCTGATCCAATATACATCTCATGGCTAATTTGGTTACTGTTAGATATAATACCAAAGGTTTTCCTGATACCAGAGGAACCAGTAAAGGTGGATTTTATAAATAATGTTTGATTTTATTGAATGCCTCCTTACACTCCTCATTCCAAGTTCTAGGATTCTTTTTCCTTAATAATCAGAATATAGGTTTACATGTTGTTGGTAACTGAGCTATAAACTGAGCAATGTAGTTTAACCTTCCCAAAAATCCTCTTACTTCTTTCTCCGTCTAAGGGGATGACATAGCTTGAATGACCTTTCTTTTATCTGGATCCACCTCTATGGCTTTACCAGATGGGATCTTTAGGATTGTATTTTACAAATTGCTTCACAATCCCAATAGCTTACCTAATTTAACTCTGAATGAACATTTTATAGGATTGAGCCTTAATTCATACTTCCTCAACCTCTCAAATAACTTCCTCAAAACCTCAACATGATCTTCTCCTTTTTTAGACTTAGCAATCATATCATCTACATACATCTCAATTTCCTTGTGCATCATATCATGGAATAGAGTCACCATTGCTCTTTGATAGTTTGCTCCTACATTCTTCAAACCAAATAGCATAACCTTGTAGGAGTATGCCCCCTCAAGGTGTGACAAAAGTTGTTTTCGCCTTATCCTCTAGAGCTATTTTTATCTAGTTGTATCCTGAAAAACCTTCTATAAAAGAATATGTGGAACTTTAGGCAGCATTATCCACCAAAACATCTTGAGGAAAATCATCCTTAAGGCTAGCTCTATTCAAATTCTAGAAGTCTACACAAACTCTAATCTTCCCCTCCTTCTTAGGCACCACAACAATGTTAGATACCCATTGTGAATATCTAACTACTTTTAGGAAGCTAACATCCCACTGCTTCTCGAGTTTTGCCTTGACCTTGATCCAGATATCCGGGTAGGCCCTTTTTTTAGCTTCTGCTTGACTGGTTTATAGCCTTCTTCCAATGGTATCTTGTGTACTACAATATTTGTATCCAAACCAGACATATCTTCATAGGACCAAGCAAAGACATATGAATATTCTTATAATAGGGCGATCATTTCCATCCTTTGTTCAGAAGTGATTAAGGTACCTATTTTCAACTCTTTCTTAAGATAATCACCGTCGACAATAATGGTTTCGAGTTTCTCTTTGACGGGCTTCCAAGTCTGTTCCCATTGTTCTACTAGCTTGGTGAATTCACTAATATTGCTTTCATCCCACTCTTCTTCTTTCATAGCTATCACATGTTCGTTCAAGTTTGGCCATTTATTTGATGCTAAATGTATGTGATATTGTAGGAGATCTGCTTTGAGGATTCATTTTGAAAACTACCGAAGCTTCTTGGGTCACCTAGTTCTAAAACTTCTCACCCTAAGCCAACTTGCGCACAACGATCTTAGTGGAGGCTTCTTCTAGTGTGTGGACAGTTAGTTGTGACAGTGCTTCATCTTTCTTTCCCGCTACTATCTTCATGTCATCTCCTTCTACCTTATTTTCCCCCAAGGTATTTATGCTCATATCAAGTTGTATTACATATATAACTTTTAGGAATGACACTGTAAGGGGAAGGATTTCTAGCTTTTCTTCTTTAGACTCTTTTCCTTTAATTCTAGTCATTTTTCTTTCCCTCTTCAGGTCAGCAGCCCACTGATGATTCTCGTTGTTAGGTTTATACCCCAACCTAAATCTTTGGTCAATATATTTCATCTTTATCGAATTAACTCGTTCTGGTACTTTGATGATAGGGTTATATTGAAATGGGATCCCGTGTTCCAAAAAGCATTGAGTTGTCATCCTTGCTACATTTGAGATCCTTGGCCTTCTTAGTACTATGTTCTCAGGCACCCTGTCAGTGTGCACAATTTGAAAAGTATGGATATTGTTATCATTGTCATCCTTCGCTTCGATGAAAGGTACATTCATATTCTTTAGCATGGATACTGTCTCCTAGGCTTTGACAGTTACCAATATTCCGTTCATGATATACTTCAAGTAATGATGAAGTTACTACCCCCACTACATGAATCCAATATCTTCCTAACAACATACTATAGGAAGGGTGAATATCCCTAACCTGAAATGTCACCAAGAACATTTGTGGCCCCATATATAACTCCACTTCTAAAGTCTCAATTATTGGCAGAGGTGAGTCGTTATAAGATCTAGCTATCATAGTACTTGACTTCATATGAGATTCGTCGATCGACATTTCTTTTAGAATGTGTTTTGGCAACACGTTAATAGTCGAGCCATTGTCGATGCGTACTTTTCCTATGAGGTAGTCTTTGCACTTAACAGTAATGTATAAAGGCTTGTTGGGTCCAGTACTTTCAACATCCAGCTCATCACCAGTAAAGTACAGGTAATTAGTTGTGTGGATCCTCCCTACTAGATGGTCCATGGTTTTATGTTTCATGTCTTGGGTTACATACGCCTCATTCAGTACCTTTTGCAAGGCACTTCGATGTGGGTTAAAGCTAAGTATCAAGGACATAAGGGAGATCCTAGCTGAAGTCTTTTTTTAATTGATCCATTATGCAATATTCATTGTGCTTTATCAACTTCAAAAATTCATTCGACTCCTCTTCAATTACTGGCTTTTTAACTTCTAGTGCTTCGTTAAAATCTACCA
The DNA here is from genome assembly GCF_000495115.2 of Populus euphratica. Classification (NCBI taxonomy): domain Eukaryota; kingdom Viridiplantae; phylum Streptophyta; class Magnoliopsida; order Malpighiales; family Salicaceae; genus Populus; species Populus euphratica. The sequence goes on along the minus strand of NW_011500942.1, from coordinate 69,270 downwards.
CTTCTTTATCCTTTGCCTTCTTCAACTCCTCGGGCATGAAGCACCGACCACTCCGCGTCAAACCACTAATCTCAGTTTGGAGTCATAGTTATAGTTATAAAGCATGGCTTTGTGATTTTCTTTTACGTAAGAAGGTTTAGCCAAGATTAACTTTGGTGGCCTATTAGGTGTTGGTTGGACCCTACATATACTTGTCATATTATCTTGACTTTCCATCATACTCACCTCACCACTACCCTTCATGGGTTCAATCCTTAACTCCCCTATTTTTAGTATTTTTGCAATCTTTCCGCAAAACTCGATGCAATCCTCAATATGATGTCCATCTCTTCCTTGGAACTCATAATAATCATATCTCTCTAAATGGCTTTCAACATTTGTCTCCAGAAATCCTGATTGTTCTAACATGTCATATAACTCCTTCATGGACACCTTCAATGCATCGCATTGATTTCCAGCTTCTATCACGCCAACTCCACTACTACTCGTGGCATGTTTAGGTAATGGGTTTGAATTAACATTGGGCTTATCTTTAAATGTTACCTATCCTATCTTAATAAGCTCCAATAACCTCTTCTTGAAAGCATAACAGGTTTTAATCCCATACCTGGGATTGCCAGCATGGTATTCACAAGTCAACTTAAGCTTGTACCAAATTGGGAATGGTGGTTGCAGTGGTAGTGCAGGAATATGAGCTATGAGTCCAATGCTCAATAGTTTGGCATACATATCTTTCAAAGGCATAGGTAATGGCAGCAGTTGTTCTGGAATGTATCTTGTACTTGGTCTTTGATGGTTGTTTTGGTTGTTTGATTGGTTATTTGTTCGATTAGGAAAAAAGGTTGACTAAAGTTCATGTGGGAAAATTGAGAGGTAGGTATTTGTAGGTTATGGGAGTCCACTCTCTTGCCCTTGTGTCCACCTTCCAAGTTGTTAACTTCACCTTCCCTCTTTCTTCCAATAAAACCCTTCTTCTCCAACTGCTCAGCTATACACGCAGCTTTAATCCCTTGCTCTATCCTTTCAGCTATGCATACCACATTATAGAAATGCTGAGATGAGCTACCTATTAAATGCTCATAATAAGGTGCCTTAAAGGTATTGGCAAACAAGGTCACCATCTCTGTTTCTATTAAAGGGGTTTGGACATGTGTTGCCTCATTCCTCTATTTTTGTGCATAGGCCCTTACCGACTCTTGGCTCCTCTTCTCCATTAACATTAAACTTGTTTGATCATGAGTGATTTCCATATTAAATTTGTACTACTTAAGGCAAGCCTCCACCAAATCTCTCCAACTCCCGATCCTAATGTTGTCTAACCTAATGTACCAGCTCAAAGCGAATCCTGCTAAGCTATCTTGAAAGAAATAGATTAGCAATTTATCATCATGGATTACTTCCATCATTTTGTTGTAGTAGGATTGAATATGAGTGTTTGGGCATTCCAAACCGGTGTACTTAATGAACTCTAGTATCCTAAAATCCTTTGGCACAACGACGTTTGGTACAAGATATATTTCAGCTACTAGTATTGGATCAAACCAATCATTTTATTTTCAATTTAATTTTATTTATCCTTTCTCGAGGACGAGCAAGAGCTAAGTGTGGGGGTATTTGATGTAACCATATTATTCGATAGTTTCACCCACATTTACCTAATGTTTTGTCCATGTTTTATATGTAAAATGCCTTGATATTCTTTGTTTTATGTTTTGAAGGCACTTTTGGATGAAAAATGCAAAAAGGAGTAAATTGGAGATAATTGGCAGATTTGACGTTTAGTCGATGTTTTGTGCAAAGCGTGAGTTCTAGAGATCAAAATGAAGTGATTCTAGTGGCTCTAAAAAGCTAACATCCATACCTTTCTGGAAATTTAATGCAAGAAAAATAAGAAGAGGAAGATCATGGAAATCACATCCTTCAAAGTCAAATCTGGTATTCTGCCACTGTTGACCTTTGTCCATTCAAAATTCCATATTTGGAGTTATAGAAGTCCAATTGATGCAAACTCAATTTTTTTGGATTCCTAACTCAAAGGTCTAGAAACGCTCAAATTGTCAGCCAAACACGATGTCACATGAGGGTGATATGAGTTTTCAAAGAGGACAACTGAATTCTGCCAGCAATCAGGTTTTGTGAAGAAATGAGTCCAAATTATGTTTCGAAGCTTCTAAACTATCAACCAAGTTATAATTTCAGCAATTTAGCCCCTCTAGTAAATCAATCTAGAAGGTCAAGAAAAGTAACCACCAACCTCAATCCACCAATCAATCTAGAAGGTCAAGAAAAGTAGCCACCAACCTCAATCCACCAACCTCAAATCACCAACCACAAACCAGCTGCAAGTTGGAATGCTGCCATTGTCAAAGAAGGAGGCTACAATGGTGGGTTGTTTGTGGTGACTATTAATGTCAAAGTTTGCCATGTTTGGCAGCCACCATTATTGATAAAGAAGCAAGAGGAGCTGCCATTGAAGCTATATATAGACACCAAGAGAGCCAAGAAAGGAGAGGAGGGAGTGCAATAGAATCAAAGAAAGGTGGTAGCAATTAGAAGTGAAGAAACACAAACTCTCCTCTCTACATACTAGAAATAATGCTTTCTTTTATCTTTAGGAGTAGTTGTTCAATAGTTATGCAAGGCTAAGCTCTTTTCTTGGTTGCAATTACGCAGAAACTTTCAGATTTCAAGAACTGTGAGATTTATTCTTCATTTATTTTCAGTTTGTATTATGAATGAGTATGATTGTTTTCCTATGCACGTTTTCTATGATTGTTGTTGATAATTGCTAGAGCGGACTCTAAGTTATTATTGTGAACAATCTATTGCTAAGTTTGATATCAAAACCGGAGTTAGGGTATATAAACTTGTGAAGCAACTAAGCTTGATAATTATGGCGGAACTACGTTATTAAACTTAGGGAAAACATTCGATCAAAGCAACACAAGCAGACAACATGGTTGTTAAGATTAATGAATTTATCTAGATCTTAAGGCTACCACTAGATTAAATCATTAGTGCGAACACTGTGATTATTTGTTGGTTAGGGCTAGTTATACGGCGAATCCGTTAAAGTTAAGAAAAGATAAAAATTCAGAATATAAACTAGAGTTTCGTTTTAAGGATCAGTTCTGATTTCTGTAGGTGGATGTGTGCTTGTGACCAAGGTTTGTTTTCTTGATAAATTTCAGTTTTAATTGATCGTGTTCACTAGTTTAATTTCTTCCATATTTTAGATTATCACAAATCAAAACCCCCCAATTGTATAACGTATAGCATAAAAATCTGAACTAAATCTTCCTCGTGGGATCGATCCCTTGCTTGCTCTATACTATCTTGTGTGATTTAAGTGTAAGGGTAATTCATTTGTGCGACCGCGACATCGCAACAACTGCCCTCAATCTTTCTTCCAAAGCGAACAACTTGTTTTGGTCCATCAAACTAGGAGACCTATTGTCTGGGATTCCCTCCGCTGTTAAGTCCATAGTGATTGGAGCATGATTTGGCTAGATAAGGTTGATAGGCATAAAATGTTGTTCACTGGCCAAGTTTGCCCCCTGGTTTTGAGATGCTTGAAGGATGTGAGCTGCTGGTGCTTCTTCAGGCTGTTGTGCTGATGTTCCCTCCCCGTTCTTAGCTTTTAGAATTGCTCCAAAGTTATGTCTTCAAATTTTCACCTAAGGTAGATCTTGTTCCAAAGTTGTGTCTTTAATTTTTCACCTAAGGTAGATCTTGTGGCTGTTGTTTGGAAAATCTAGAATCCTATTGTATTCCTCCGAGGTCGGTGTCATCAATGTTCCCGAAGGTAAAACACCGATAACTAGGATCCTAAAAATTAAGTAAGGCTTTAATTGCTGCTACTTGTATGAATAACCTCATTAGTTGTGCAATTCTCCTATATTGCCTTTCAAAAAGAGTCTAATCAACATATTCCATAACAAATAATAACTTTCCTAAGTCATTTACCATGTGATTTATCTTGGTAATGCAAGGCAACCCACTAGCATTGATTTTTGGACATTCTCCTTTAGCTCCCTGAGTCAACTCAGATTCTTGCCCAAACTCTTGGAAAGATAGGTATTTAGCCATGATTTTTGTTTAAAATCGAGATTGATGAATTTTTAATCATGATGCAAATGAAAGTAAGATAATATCCTAAGGAGAAGCTCTATTTATTAAATGAGACTGGGTAGGTTTTCTATCTGGTCTTGAAGGGGTCTCATATTCGCCTAGTGACGCTCTTCGTAAAAACAATATGGGGGCGTTGCAAGGAACAGTTAAGGCACGTATACCCACCATTACCAAGCAGGCACTCAGATATGAGTTGGGTGTTTCACACATCTGAACCCTAACTAATAGTCATAGGGCAAATCGTTAATCCCCCACCCAGCTTAAAGCTTGTGTGTGCTTCTCAAAATCAAAGTATGTGATGCATGAGATAGTTTTATACAATGCATGAACAATATTTGTAAAATATTTAAAGCATATAAGCAGATAGCAAAAGGAAAGGCATATCAAGAATAAACACTCAAAAACAAAAATAAATCAGACAAAAACAAAGCTTAATCCACAAGGTCCCTAGTGGAGTTGCCATTCTGACGCACGTGTGCGGCATCGCGATGAGTTTTCCTTTTTATCTAGAAATGATTAATATCTAATGGCAAATATATGGGGACAAGAAAATCTAGTCTATTATTGGTGGAAAATGGATTGGGAGTCACACCTAGTATTTTGATCACTAGAACCCTAACTAGTCTAAGAGAATGGGTACGGGGACTGGTTGCGTAAAGGGAAGATATTAGCACCCCAAATACGCCCTACCGAAGGTAAGCTTGATTGTTTTATTGTCTGATAAAATCTAAGGTTTTTTCATATTTCCTAGTTATTGGTATGCTTTAAGAAAAGTCCTCCTCGGTGAGGAGATCCTTATCTTATCGGGTAACTCTGACCTAAACACAAGAATTTAATTTCCAGAATATGTCTTACATATAAGATCGTAACCCTAGATATTAAAAGAAAACAAAATAATTTTTTTGGAATTTTTGAAATATTGGCCTAGTTCTCATGACTTGAATAAATTGGTTATTAAAGCCAAAATGCATGCTAATACATATATTTTTTTGAAATTTTCTTTGTTCTATGAAAATATGATAAGATATATTGGAGAGACTAGGTTCTATGCATGAAAACAAAACATTTTTATTTTTATTTTTATATTTTTTTTTATGACTTAATGAAAACCGGGTATTTTAATACCGAATTTGTATCTTTACAATATAAAAATACAAATCAATATTGCTCAAAATGCAATAACAAAACTTGTGAAAAATCACAGGTTCTTTGAAATAATTTTTGAAGAATTTTTATTTTTTTTATTTTTTGCAACTTTCACTATTCACGTGAATAGTAACAACAACATTTCACTATTCAGGTGAATTAAGTTTCACTTGAACAGTAAAATGCGAGGAAATGATGCAGACACAACAACGAGAGGGGCTGGACAAACCTGGTGGCAGAATCTATATTGATTGTCATAACCCAATTTTGGATTATTCCCCAATTTTGATCCATATTTTGATAACTTTTTTAAAAAAAATCTAAAAAATAGAGAAAAAAATAAAAATCCAAAAAATACATTTTTAAATATATTTGTATCATTTTTAGCATTTTCAACATCATCTCACAAGAATTTAAATTTTCAAAGATATTTGGAACGTGTTCAATTTTTAACGTGTTATTTTTAAAATCATTGATTTTTCTTATTGAGTTGATGTTGATATTGCTTGTTTTTAAAAAAAATACAAAAAAATAAAAAAAATTAAAATTTACAAAAAAATAAAATTGAGGGATCAATTTTGAAATCCAACATTTGACACAAAGAAATGGGGGGGCAATCTTGACCAAAAAAAAACAAACCCTAAGAGACGGGGGGAGGGATCTTGACCAAAAAAAAAAGGAAACCCTCAAAAACAAAAACTAAGCCTTTTCTTCTCCCTTGAAGAATCGGCCGCCCCCTTCCTTGATTTTTTTTTTTCTCTTCCACATCGTAGCCCCATCTTCTTCTTCCTTTCTTGTAACTGATCTTCCCTCTCTCAGCCCCCCTCTCATTTCCTTCTCTCGGCCGGCGACCCCCGGCCTTCACAAAAGAGGAAAGCCATGATTGGTCTCTCTTGTCCACTGTCATCTCCCCACACCGGACAAGCCCCCCTCCTCCAGTTGTTCCTCCAACGTTCACAGACTCAGATCGATCGGCCCTTCTCCAGCAGCACACCTACAGCGACCGTCCACCACACCGAGACCCACCGATTTGTCCATTCCTCCACCTCAACACTGCCAGCAACCTCCCATCTTCGTAGTAGCTCCAGCAGTTGTAGGCAGTAGCAACAAAGCCGACTAAAGCCGACAATCAAACCACTTCGTTCTCCTCCATCTCCGTCAAACCAGACTCCAGGGGCTGCACAACCGTTGATTGAAACACATCCACCCATCCGGCTGCCTGAAATAGAGAAGGAGAAACCCGAAGAAAAGTAGATCTGTGGAGACAAAAGCAGATCCAAACAGAGAAGAAGAGAAATAAACAGATCCGTGAACAAGAAAGAAAGAAATTAAAATCCACTGCTTGATGCGTTTTTTTTTCCTTTCTTTTAGGTTTTCTGCAGGTCACCGCTGGTGTAGGGAGGCTGAGAAGAAGAGGTTGATACAGATCCCCTCTGTTTCTAGGACTTTTCTGCGGCGGCGCGTGAACCCACGCACCACCAGTGGCGGTAGCGCGTGGGAAGACGCGCCGACCCCTGTTCCTACTCCTAGGGTAGCGCGGGGGAAGACGCGCCGCCCCTGTTCCTACTCCTAGAAACCTTCCTTAACATTATTCGGCTTGTAGTCCTTGTAATTTCATATTATTTTAGGGTTGTTATTGTAATGTAATTTTTGTTTAATTGTTTTAAAGTTATATTTTGCATTGTGGTTAAAACAAAAACAAAAAAAAAAGATGAAAAAGAAAAGAAGAGGCCCAAGCAGATCTTAAAAACAAATGAAAAATCAAAATCAATTGTCTAGGTTGTTTTTGTTTGTTTTGTAGGTCATCGTTGGCGAAGGAAGAAAGGGAAGAAGAAAACGTTCCCGATTCACTGTTTTTTTTCTCTTCATTGTCACTATTCATGTGCACTGTTCACACCGTCTAGAAGGACTTTCCAGCACTGTTATGGAGTTTTGAGGGGTTATTTTGTAATTTTCAAATTGTTTAATGTAATATTTGTTTAGTTTGAATTTTTTATTTGTATTTTGTAAATAAAAAAAACACAAAAAGAAGAAAAAGAAAAGAAAAGGTGCATCTTTGTGCTTGTACTTTTCTTATGAATGTTTTTTTTATTTATGATAAAATTATGAAGAGTAAAGAAGAATTTAATATTTGGTTGGATCACGGTGTAGAAGTACAAACTTGTACGAAAGTTGTATTTTTAAAATTCGATGAAAAGATAATTTTCAAAACTTCTTTAATATATCTAGTCCATGAAGCAGCTTACCTCAGGTAGGGTGTGTTAGGGGTGCTAATACATTTCCTAGCCACAACCGGTCTCTTATCCGCGAATCTCTAACAAGACCAGTACAACCGGGTTTCCTAGTAACTTTCAATTAAATGCTAGGTGGCGACTTCTAACGAATCTAACAAGATCAAATTAAATAATAACGATGAAAAATCATTGGAGTCGACGTCGCACAGATTTTTTTGACGTGCGACATTGATGACGATGGCAGACACTCCTAGTAATGTTGGTGGTGGTGGAGAAGCAATCGACGAGGTCTCCTGGTGGTTTTGATGGTGGCAGTGGCTGGAAGCTCAAATGTCAGCAACTATTTTCTACAGTATTTCTTCTCTTTTCTGCAGATGCGACTGCCTCTGTTTTCCTTCCTCCTTAGCTTTTGCTTGGTTCTTCTCCTCTCGATCTTGGGTGTTTCCTCCTAGCAGCTGTTCGTCCTCCTTTGTGCACGATAGTCTCTCCTCTTAGTTGTCCCCTCACTGTCTCATTGTATTTTTTTTTGTTTCCTCCCTCCCTCTCACAGTGGCTCTCTTCGAACTTTTCTCATTTATACTTCTCTCCCTCATTCAATTTTTCAAAAGCTTTCCTCCCCTCTTTTTTTTCTCTTTATCCTCTGCTGGGTTGGGTGCTATTTATAGAGCAAATGGAGCGGGGCTCTTTCACTGTTGTACATGGGGAGCGGGGCTCTTTATCCTCTGCCAAGGCGCCACTCCCTCAGTTTCTCCTCATGAGAGAGCATAAGGGGTCGAGTTTTTTGGTCGGGCATGCAGCTCCCTCGGTTGCTTATCATAAGAGTGAATGGGGGTACATGCAGGAAGAGGAACAGTGTCAAAGCGACATTGTTCAGTTAGTGTCAAAATTACACTGTTTAGTTTCTTTATTTATTTATAGGGTACCCAAAAATGGGTTACAACAGATGCCCCCTCTTTATAATACTTACGGAGTAGGGATTTTGGACAGTAAATTTTATAAAGATAAACAAAACTGAATTACCGCAACTGATCTTGACTGACCTGAAACTTTGTATTTACAGCAATTCCGCTTCGACCCGAAACTAAGATCAAAAGTTTAACTAAAAATCTATATTTGTAGTTTGGCCAACCTGAAATCCTATATGGCGATTTCTCTTAGCCAAAGCTGATATCTGTGTTGCGGTTGGGCTAACCTGAGATCCCTTCCGGTAATCCCCTTTTACTAGAACCATTATTCTGTGTGTGGTTGGGCTAACCTGAGATCCTATCTAGCAATCCCCTTTAACCAGAACCAAAATCTTGTGTGTGGTTGAGCTAACCTGAAATCCCATCCGGCGATCCCCTTTAACCAAAACCAAAAATTTATTTTGCAACTCAGTCAACCTAGAATCTCATCTGGTGATTCCTTTTTAACCAAAGCTGAAGTATGAGATCCCTTCTAGCGACCTCCTTTAACCAAAACTGAAATATGAGATCCCTTCTAGCAACCTCCTTTAAGCAAAACCAAAAACTATATTTGTAGTTCAGTCAACCTGGAATCCTATCTTGCGATTTCCTTTAAGCAAAGCTACCTGAGATCCCATCTGGTGACCTCATTCAACTGGAAATAAAAATATATGCAGCTTGATCAACCTGAAAT
>NW_011500942.1:55433-59428 GCF_000495115.2 Populus euphratica | reverse complement strand
AGTAGCTTTTTCCAAAATGTATGATTTGTCATTGCCTTTTTTTTTCATGCTTTTGTCAAATGCTTTAACTTATTTTTTCAAATCGACAAGCTTTCATCCCATTTCAAACACGTAAAACTTTTCATGAGATATCTATGTTTGCCCCCTAGTGTGGGGATGTGATCCTAGTTTGAGCTTTTATAAAGAAGAGATTCATTTCGCCTATTTCTCCTTCATCTAAGCAATAGTAAGCTAGATCATTTCTATTGTCAATGTGTACAGGTTGTACCTTGTATTTGAGAGCAATGGTAGTCATAGCAGCTAGCGTGGCCAAAGCATCCGCAAAATGGTTCCCCTCCCTTCCTAGATGGGTGAATTTAATCTCTTCAAATTCCTTTGCTAGTGTGGATAGATATTCTTGGTAAGGCCTTAACTTTTCTTCCTTGATCTGCCATTCCCCTTTAACTTGACAGATAATCAACATTGAATCCCCATATACATCTATCTTCTTTATCTCTAACTCTAATGCCGCTTCTAAACCAAGGATACAAGCTTCATACTTAGTTGTATTGTTGGTGCACTCGAAGTGCAGTTTAACCAAAACTGGATACTATTTCTTATAGGGAGCGATTATTACCGCACTGGCCCCGTTACCATATACATTCACTGCCCCATCACAAAACATGGTCTACCAATCTGTCTTCTCCTCTTCTTTCTCTATAAACCATCTATCTTCATTAGAAAATCAAAATCCAAAGGTTTGTAATCTTCAACAACACTATCAGCCAAACGGTCCGCAATTATACTTCCTTTTACGGGTTTCTCTCAGAGGATCCACTTTTGAAATTAACCAAATAGTATAGTATAACATATAATGTCGTAATCTCTTTGCCGCCCACACCAGCGTACAACAAAGCCTCTCTATCTTAGTATATCTAGACTCACATTCGGTGAGTTTCTTACTTAGGCAATAACTCTTTCCTTTTTTTTTTTTATTTCATCATGCTGACACAATACACATCCTATGGCTGCTTTGGTTACTATTAGATATAATACCAGAGGTTTTCTTGATACTGAAGGAACCAGTATAGGTGGATTTTGTAAATAATATTTGACTTTATTGAATGCTTCCTCACACTTCTCATTCCAAGTTCTAGGATTCTTTTTCCTTAATAATTAGAATATAGGTTCACATGTTGTTGTTAACTGAGTTATAAACCAAGCAATATAGTTTAATTTTCCCAAAAAATCCCCTTACTTCTTTCTCCATCTTAAGGGATGACATAGCTTGAATGACCCTTTTTTTATCTAGATCCACCTCTATACCTCTATCACTTACCACAAATCCCAGTAGCTTACCTGATTTAACTCCGAATGAACATTTTGCAGGATTGAGCCTTAATTCATACTTCCTCAACCTCTCAAATAACTTCCTCAAAACCCCAACATGATCTTCTCTCTTTTTAGACTTAACAATCTTATCATCTACATACACTTCGATTTCCTTGTACATCATGTCGTGGAACAGAGTCACCATTGCTTTTTAATATGTTGCTCCTGCATTCTTCAAATCAAATGGCATAACCTTGTAGCAGTATGCCCCCCAAGGTGTGATAAAAGTTGTTTTCGCCTTATCCTTTGAAGCTATTTTTATCTAGTTGTATCCTGAAAAACCATTCATAAAGGAATATATGGAACTTTAGACAACGTTGTCCACCAAAACATCTATTTATGGTAGAGGAAAATCATCCTTAAGGCTAGCTCTATTCAAATTCTAGAAGTCCACATAAACTTTAATCTTCCCCTCCTTTTTGGGCACCACAACAATGTTAGATACCCATTGTGAAAATCTAAGTACTTCTAAGAAGCTAGCATCCCACTGCTTCTCAAGTTCTACCTTAACCTTGATGTAGATATCTGGGTGGGCCTCTTTTTTTTTTTTAGCTTCTGCTTGACTGGTTTACAACCTTCTTCCAATGGTATCTTATGTACTACAATATTTGTATCCAGACCAAGCATATCTTCATAGGACCAAGCAAAGGCATCTGAATATTCTTGTAATAGGGCAATCATTTCCATCCTTTTTTCAGAAGTGATTAAGGTACCTATATTCTTGAGTTGATCACCACCGACATTAATGGTTTTGAGTTCTTCTTTGGCGGGTTTCCAAGTTTGTTCCCGTTATTCTACTAGCTTGGTGAATTCACTGATATTGCTTTTATCCCATTCTTTTTTTTCATGGCTATCACATGTTTGATCGAGTTTGGCCATTTATTCTTGATGCTAAATGTATGTGATGTTATAGGAGACCCACTTTTAGGATTCCAAAGCTTCTTTGGTTACCCAGTTTTGAAACTTCTCACCCTAAGCCAACTTAAGCATAAAGGTCTTGGTGGGGACTTCTTGTAGTGCGTGGACGATTAGTTATGGTAACACATCATCTCTCTTTCCTGTTAATGTCTTCATGTCACCTCTATCCACACTATTTTCTCCCAAGGTGTTTATGCTCATATTTGATAGGCTTTGATCAAGACATTCTACTCTTTTATCGGGTTGCATTACATATAGTGTTTTTGGGAATGACACTATAAGGGGAGGGATTTCTAGTCTTTTTTCTTCAGGCTCTCTTCCTTCAATTCTAGTCATTCTTCTTTCCCTCCTCAGGTCAGTAGCCCACCGATGATTCTCGTTGTTAGGTGTATACCCCAACCTAAATCTTTGGTCAATATATTTTATCTTTATCGGATTAACTCATTCTGGTACTTCGGTGATAGGGTTATACTGAAATGGTATCCCGTGTTCCAAGAAGCATTGAGTTGCCATCCTTGCTACATTTGAGATCCTTGGCCTTCTTAGTACTATGTTCTCAGGCACCCTGTCAGTGTGCACGATTTGAAAAGCATGGATATTGTTATCATTTCCATCCTTCACCTCGATGAAAGGTACATCCACATTCTTTAGCATGGATACTATCTCCTAGGCTTTGACAGTTACCAACATCCAGTTCATGAAATACTTCAAGTAATGATGGAGTTACCACCCCCACTGCATGAATCTAAAGTCTTCCTAACAACATACTATAGGAAAGGTGGATATCCATAACTTAAAGCGTCACTAGGAACATTTGTGGCCCCATATATAGCTCCACTTTTAAAGTCTCAATTATTGGCATGGGTGAACCATTATATGCTCTGACTATCATAGTACTTGACTTCATATGAGATTTATCGATCAGTATTTCTTTTAGAAAGTGTTTTGGCAACACGTTGAGAGCCGAGACATTGTCGATGAGTACTTTTCCTATGAGACAGTCTTTGCACTTAACAGTAATATATAAGGGCTTGTGATGTCCGGTACCTTTAGCATCAAGCTCATTAACTGTGAAATAGAGGTAATTAGTTGCATGGATCCTCCCTACTAAATGCTTCATGGTTTTATGTTCCATGTCTTGGATCCTCAATATGATGTCCCTCTCCTCTATGGAACTCACAATAATCACATCCCTCTAAATGACATTCCATGTTTATCTCTAGAAGTCCTGATTGCACCAATATGTCATACAACTTATTCATAGACACCGTTACCACCTTGCTTTGATTTTCAACTCCTATTATGCCCACTCCACTACTACTTGTGGTAGGTTTAAGCAACGAGTTTGAATTAACATTGAGTTTGTCTTCGAATGATACTCATTCTATCTTAATAAACTATGGCATAGCAAGTTTCAATCTCATGCCCGAGATTGTTGGCGTGGTACTCGCAAGTCAACTCGGGCTTGTACCAAATTAGTAGTGGTAGTTGTAGTGGTAGTGCAGGAATAGGAGCTACGTGTCCAATGCTTAACAGTTTGGCATACATATCTTTTAAAGGTATGGGTAATGACGAGAGTTGTTCTGAAGTGTATCTTGTACTTGGTCTTTAGCGGTTGTTTTGGTTTGTTTGACTAGTTATTTGTTCGATTAGGGGAAAAAGGTTGGCTAAAGTTCATGTGGGAAAATTAAGAGGTAGGTATTTGT